>NW_026913748.1:9727500-9762500 GCF_034315485.1 Pezoporus occidentalis | reverse complement strand
AGCATGTGAATACGGTGTTCACTGCAAGAAGTTATCAGACCCATGAACATCTACAGCATACACTTTTTTTCTTAAAAAATAAAAAAAATAACCAAATGAATGGGTTTTCATCCTGAGGGAAGGAGAGGAGTAGATGAATTTAAACAGGATATTGTTATAAAAACTGTGGTGCATGAGCATAATTATTTATTGGGGAAAAAAAAAAATCAAAAGAATTCTTGCAGCTCTTAAAACTTTTTGCCAGGCAAGAGGGGGCATAAACAAATATAACTGCTTCCTAGTATCTCCAGCAATGCTGCTTGAGACACATGATGAAGGCATGAGACCATTTCAGTGTCAGTTTGAGAAGGATCCATTAGTTGCTTTGAGCCACCTGTATGTTCTCTGGCATCCATGTTGCTAGCTGAAATCTAAGTCTGTAACAACTGCCTGGTTAGTTTATAATTCTGTATCAATAATTGTACTGGACACAAAACATGAGCCCTGAGTAGGACCGAGCAGTCAAAGGAAACTTCTCCAGCTCTCAATGCAAAGCCTGCGCAAACCATGGTTTGACCAAGCTTTGCTTCTGGAGATGTCTACTCTTGGCCAGTTCACCAAAACCTGCTTTTCCCAAGTGCACCTTAAAGAAATGTGTATATATGTTTTATTTTTATTTTTTTTAATACATCCTAAATTTGTGCTGTTCTGTCATACTTACGTTCATAACAACAAGAAGAGAGATTTGCACTATGCAAGAACTGGTCTTCCACAAAACATGCCACGCAATGCATGAATTCAACATCACTGTTAAACCAAGATATATTAAAAAATTCTAGAGAAATCACATAAATGGTTGAACATATTTTAAAGCATGCCATGCTCATCATGAGTGCTCTTATAATTTGGTTCTAGGTGTCCAGATATGATTAATTTCAATTTTATTTCTTTAAGGAATTTGTGTCAAGTGCCAAATGGTTACCACTAGAATAATAATGAGTGTCATCTGGGTACTGTTAGTACTTTAGAATTTTAGCTGACACTTGAAAGATGTAGTTTATTTTTAATAATAAAAAACAATAGTCTCTTTTCTATTTCACTGAACTTTTGAGATCAGGAGCAATATGTTTTTAATAGAGATAGGAAAAGCTTAATCTGCACTTACCTTTGGTTCAGACAGCCAGCAGTGACAATCCCGCTTTCCTTGTCAAGTTTCAAGAACTCACAATCCTTAATTTAAACACTTGAGAAATCTATGGAGCCTGTCAGTCTAGTTAATGAAGCCTCCTCCTTCCCCTTTTTTAAACAAAATCTGACTTTCTTTAAAGACCACTTAAGGCATATCTCTGATTATACAAACAGGTTCTGTCCTAGAAGAGGCAATAATCCAATAATAACCTCCTTAGACTTGTTTCCCTCACCACCCCCAAGAGTTCACTAAAGGAATATAGCTTCTTTAAAGGTAACTAGTCTAAAATAAGCAACAGATATATGCCATTTTCAATACAAAGAGTAGGCAGCGCTCAATACAAATCACTGCTTTGGTTAGAGGGGCTTCTTGATCCTAGGTAATTTAGAAGGTTATGTACATGAATTAGTAATCCCTTAAGGTTCTCTAATATATCTATCAAAATATACCCATTTTTCAGATATTTACAAGACATAAAACTGCTTGCTTAGCATCACACGGCATATATGAAAGCACATATATATGACAACAATACAAGAAGAGATGCTGCACATTCAATTGTTAAGAAAATTAGACCACATAATTAGGCAGATTTTAGCATCTGAACCTTGGCTCTCTAGACTAGTTAAAGCAATTTATGTAAGAAAATCAGATGTTGAAATAAGACTGATACCTCACTGTGCTAAGTGCTTTGAATTATGTATTGACATCTCTTTCTCAATGAATTTACAATCCCCCCTGGGACAAAACATAGTAAATGATTTTACACACAGTATGAGAATATATGGAACGTTTTTTCTCTTTCTGTTTTGCATTATAATCATAGAAGTCTGGAAGGAAAAGCACATCTGTGTAGCAGAAACGTGAAGTCACATAGCTGGGTTTGTATAAATTATTTAAATCTGAAAAATTGGGAAATATTAATGGTCCGATTGGCTGCCCATGGCCAACTGTCAATTCTGATAATTCCTATAGCCATCACAATAGAAGAGAATTTTGAGATGAAAAATTTACATCAACATTAATTAACATAATGTAAACTGTAATGACATAGTCATCTATATGCACTATGAACAGGCAACATGAAATACAGTACATATGAAAAGATCTATGGTCCTTGTTTACTGAGACTGGCAACACACATGGCAATAAAATTATGACCAAACAAGGGTGAAATTGGAGGCAGTTAGGAGCAAAGATTTTGAGAATAAGTTTAAATCAGCATAAAAGAGGTGAAGCTACAGGTGGATCTACATATACTGTACCACAGTCAGAATTAGGGATCAGAAGAGCTACATTAATCAGAGGTATTTTAAACATGTTATGGGAATGGGAAGCTGGCTGGCTTCAGGAAGGTCAGAGAAGATTACTATAAATGTTCAGTAAAGGCAGCAGAAGTGGGGTGTGAATGTGGAATCTCTTTAGTGAAACTATGCATGAGCCAGGTCTCTTGGTACTACAAGAAGACAAATAGGTGGCAAGACAGGGGTGCTATCAGACTGAGTAAAAAGGTCAAAAAATGGTAGCTTAATTAGATATGATCGTCTACTATGACCACACTTTGGAAGGAAGCAGAAAAACAAGTATTTTCAACTACCTGAATTTTGAAATGATACGGCTTCCAAAAGACTACGTCAGGATGAAAGGCAAATACCAGATGACACTGGATCAGTAATGTAAATGTGGTAGCGTCTCTTATGTGAAGATCAGCTGAAAGGTTTACGTCGGGTTTTAGGAGGTATCTGGAAATTCTCATTAAAATGCCATTGATGGAAGGGCTTTGACTTACTACTTCTTTTGTAAGTGTATGATAAAGACTCCAATCTAATACCATAAGGGAGAGTAAATATTGTATAGGGCTATCAATATAGTCTTACCTCAGATCCTTTTACTGAAGCTTTGAAAATTTGGCTTCTGAGTGAATTGTATGGATAAAGCTGTGGAAGTCTTTCATCTAGATGTGTAGCCTGATGTCTGTTTTAACTTTCAGAGGCTTTATCCTGAAAGATTTCCAGTTCGGTAAATGTTGTTGATAGGGATTTTCTATTTGTGTACTGCACATATGAAGCCAACATCTTTAGAATTTATTTGAAATTATTATATTTTAGTATCCAATATGATATGTTTGAACATTGAAATTAGACCAATTTCAATCTTACTGAAATTTATCATTATCATGATTCCTGGAAATGAGAGTAATCTGTGGACTGGAGACAGTTGCAGGCTTTCCAGCGAAAAAAAATGTTTGCCCAATATAAAGCAAGAGCGATATCTGCATGCCAGTAGGTGTTTTTGTGGTACCAAGATCACAGCTTAAAAGTGGCTATGGATTTCCAGCTTGGGCTGAAATGGAAAGAAAGCTGTCACTCACCAGAAACCTTACTTTTTATCCAGCCCATAGGAATGACAGTTTTGGGAGCATGTCTATTTCTTCAATCTCACTTATGCTATCACTGTCTTTTAGCACTCCCTTAGTTTCTGGAGCATGCAAATGTTTTTCCCACTTGCTTGATATGCATCAATCTGTTAGCATTTGTCCATCACTTTTTAACTCTTTCACTTCCAGACTGCATTAGATAGTGGAAAGGGTACAGATAAAATTGATCCTTGGAGGAATTCACTATTAGACACATCTGAAGATGGAGGTTTGGATGTACCTCTCAACAAGACTTGAAACAGTTAAAGTGATTTACCATCATGCAAACTACTCTCATAATGTCCCTGGGTTGATTGCTGCAGACATAACCAGGACACTGAGGATAAGTCTGCTCTCTGCCCAGAAACAGCAGTTCACTGGCCATCAGTCTCACAAATGCCATTTCTCTCTCTACATGCTGGCCTGAAATCCAGATTGTGTTGGCCTAGTGTATTGATTCCAGTTTTCTCTCTGGCTAGACTCTTTTTGAGCATACTCCAAAATGAAATGCTTGAAGCTGATTGGTAGCTAATGTGATGCAGTTTCTTCCTTGAAGAAGGAAAGGGACCTGCCCTGAAAGCTCAATTAATTAATTTTGCCAAGAGGAATGTAGTTGCTCAGGATAAGCAGTGCCACAGCTCAGAGCCAGAGGTCAGGATGGAACAACATTTAAGTTCCCACTGCTTCTGGAGATGTAAATTTGATTTCTTTAATGAAGGCCAGGGTGTTTGTTGATCAGCTGGCAGAGACTAAATCTCCGTGATATGTGAATGTAGTCCTTGACAGAGACTCACCTCATCTCCTGGAAGGATGCAGATTGCCCTGTGTTCATATGTAATACATGATTAGTGACACTCAAGCCAGGCCCAGGAAGAAAGCATGTCACCACACATCATTCTTGATACTAGCAGATAAAGGAGGGACTGAAGCCCTGTATCTACACATCACACACGGGTACACAGTTCTATGTCTTACCATGACAGCTGAATCAGGCACACATATAGGTCTGCTGAGCCAAATTTACTGGCTTACAGGCAGTGTGCTTCTGCCGAAGTCAGTGGTTTGAGAGGTACAAGTCAATACAGAACTTGGCTTACTGTGTTTCACATACATATTTAAAGCAGCGTGGCTTTGCATGGTACTTTCTAGCTTTATTACATGAATACATATGTTCCTGCTGATGTAATTCTCTTGAAAGGTATAAATAATGGATATTCTTCATAAGCAGCTGACCCCCTGGAAAGATTGTAATCAGAGAGAGGGAGTTTGAGCTACCTTGCACAATTCAGCTCGCACCTGCACTCAAAGTCACTGGATAAAAGTCAGTTAGAGGAATGCATGTAATGTGTCATTGCCTGCTGCCTCCAGTGTCACTCTGGTCACTAACACCAAGGAGTCTATTAGATGGAAAAGACAGAGGGAGAAAACCCAGTTGAAGTAATGTAGCTTGTTAAACTACTGCGTTTCATGTCTTTAGGGGCACTTTTATTTTATTTTTTTAACCAAGGACAATCATTTTGTAACAGAAGGGGCTTTTAGCATCAAAACAGGTGTGATACCTCTCCCTTTCCACCAGCCAGCCACAGGAACAAAGGAAACAATTCTCAAACGCTACTGGTTCTGAGGCATTTTAATCCTTTGTGATTCAAAGACTGCCAAATCAGAGACCAGACAAGCATAATTTCCCTTACAGTTCTTATTCCACTTAAGCAGAATATACACTGGTGTATCCAAACAATAGAGCATCTAAGCAGTGTTATAGACTTAAGAAGTTTCATTTTCATAAACTGAGAAATGCAAGTGCTCAAATCACTTATGTGCTTTTTGTGGTACACTGGCAACCAAACAAATGCACGCTTAAGCCTGGTTCATCGCGAAAATGGGAGAACCAGCTGTTTGACATTCCTCACCCAAACAAATTTAATAAATTTCTTTTCAGAGCAAATACAGTCTGATATTATATACACACGTTGAGATAAAGTCTGACTTTTTTTTTTTAAAGCATTAGTATTAACAGTGTATTACTCTGGATTTGCACCTTTGTAAATGAGATGAAACTCCAGACCACTGTACATAGACCACCCCCCCATCCCTAGTTAGTTATAGCATAAACATATCCCTCTTCTTTTATACAGCCACCTGCCATTTTTGCTTTATTGCTGTCAGAAGGTTTAAAGGCATGCTTTTAAATACCTTGAAAGTTTCCTGTTGATAAGAAAAGGTGGTTTTAGCACTTTAAAGTAAACAGTAACACACAAACATCACAAATCATGCTATTTGATAGAATCTACATTAGCTACATGAAGCATGAGGGACCCTATTGTGGGGGGAAGAGGGAAAAAAACTTGGCTTCTGACAAGACCTAACAAAAATTAGTTGCGAAATGTAATATCACGTAATATGTCAAGTAAACGAGCTGGATATCTGCTACTATATATTGAAACAATCAAGTCAGAATTTGAAACAGTCTTTGTATGTCTTTTGGCCAAGTAACAATTGTTAGGCAGTTCTGCATGTGGGACAGAAGGTTCTGCAGCAGATAGCTAACACTCCTGAGCATTTTAATCTACTGAAATCCACAACTTGAAGGGGAAAAATACCTGTTGATGGCCAGGAGAAGAATTGCAACACAATAAGATGAGTAAGCACTTCTTAAAAATTACCATAACGCAGGTGCTCAAAATATAATTTCTGGAATACTGCCGCTATTCCTAGACAGCTGAAAAATTATTGATGTGTGTTTAAACTCTATCATACAAAACAAGTCCATTCAACAGGCAGCAAATTAAACCACAGGTGACCCAAGGAGAGAATATTTATTATAAATCATGAGTACAGTACATAGACTCAGACTCTAAATGTGACCTTCTGGTTTGGCACCTACAAATACATATCCTCTGTCAAGAATCACAAGCTCTGGGACATTAATAGAACACCAGATGCATGTTCTACATAAAGCCTAAGCTGACAAGTGGTAGATTTATAACCTTTGTGTTTGGAACATTTCCTAGAAGTGTACAATCAACAAGTAAACTCTTGGGGGAAAAGGTGACTGGAGTGGTCACACCATAGAGAATATTCATAGCAATGGACTCAAGACCCATTTAGTCTCTCTCTCCATCCTGAGGAGCTTCCCATTTCTAACAGTGTCTTTCAGTATTTGTGATTTGACATACTCTAATCTCTGAAGTATTAGTCTGATCGCTAGTATTTGAGTTGAAGTATTTTTGTTGACTAACTGAATAAAGCAGGATAGTTACTGCTTCTGAATTAGATGACTGAAATATATAACCTGAGAATGAATACTTAGCTTCTATATTTTGTCAAGACTCTCGTGCCCTTACTTTACCCAAGGGAAATCACATTCCTGGAAGTTTCACTGGGAATGGAAAAGACCTCTTCTGAAGTAATAGCTGCAGTAAGGGGTATCACATTCACAGAACATTATAGACAGATCGGAGTCAATCAGCACAAATAAGAGGAAGAATTTGGTCCTGTCTTGTCTGTTGTTTAGTCTGTATCAACTGTGACTGTTGTCAAAAGAGAGTCTCATGTCTGTTCACTTGCTCCTCCTGTTTCATTCACATCTGATCTAGTGCATAGAAGTCTATGAGTGAGGCTGATTACTGGCTTGATGGAAAACTAGCCCATCAAATTATCAGATCATGAAGGTACCTGATTCACTGATCCACCCCTAAAGGAAAAGATGGGAACACAGCAGTGTGAAAAGGGGAGAAAAGCACTGGCTTTCTCAGCAGCAGCCTTCAGCTGTACCAAATAAAATTTAGTGTTACTGTGTGCTCTGAGGCTGTAGATCGGCGGGCACCAGAGCCATCCAAACAGCCTGCTGTCCCCTCCATCATCCCTGATTCACAGTCCCTTCCTACTCAGGCCTGTGTGATACATCCACTCTGTTGCACTGATTTTGATCTTTACTAGAGTCTGTCATCAGCCATTTTAACTTAATAGCCCAGTGAAAAGCTATCAGGCTGGTTTTGCTAGGCTTGTTTTCTGGTGTGTGCTTTTTAAGCATGCTAGAGATCACATGGGCATGTGTGCTGATACATGGTGAGGGAAGATTTTGAGATGGGGCATTGAGGAAAAAAGGGAAATGGAGCTTTTAGCAACACTGAACTGTTAGAGACTGTGACTTGTAAGAGAAGCCTGGGTTTGGGCAGCTTGAGCAGTTTGGAAATCAGAAGTAAAAAGTCCATCTTCAATAAATAAAATTTCACTACAGAAAGGTAACACTCACTTTTCCCCCGAAGCACAAAAAGAGGTGGGAGGTGGTGGGCACCAAGAAACAAATGGTTTAATTTGCTTCAAATGTGACTTTGAAGAGGGAAAAGGTTTTTAGTTATGAGGTTAGACCAAGCTTAGATAAACACTTGGGGTATGTTCTAGGCAATGTTACTCCCTTGTGGTGGAGACAGATCAGCTAGATAACTCATATGGTGTTTTCCGACTCTGCATTTGGATTACTCTAACGGTACTGTTTTAACATAGGTTTAAAGAGAAAATGTTCGTTTTTCAGATATCAAGATAGACAGCATAATTCATAGAAATATATTCAGAGCAGCAAAATACAAAGATCAAGCCATCCATCTGTAATTCAGGCAACATTTGCTCATATAACTTATTCATCTGGACAATTTACAAAATTGGCCTGGCTGTAGTCCTATTTGCATGATAACAACAGCTGACAAAAGTTCTGGGAGCAGGAAGGATGGCTCTGTGATGAAGGCCTGGAGCTAAGTTAGGCAGTCAAGAACATTACTTCTCATGGGGTGAAAATAGACATTCTGCATGAAGAGCAAGTGGATATATCCAATGCAAAGAACCAAAACCTATTCTTACTTATACTCTGGTAGCCTTAAAAAATTATTTTACTTAAGGAGATGGTAGGAAACTGGGAGTCAGAAGACATTAAAATGCCTATGCCATCTCTTCCCACCTTTATCTCTTGCTTGTTAGTGATCATATTCAGGACACTAACACCCATGCTTAACTTCATGCTTCCCGTGGCCTCCCTGCAGCAGGCAGGGATGGAAGTCTCACTGCCCTGCAGCTGATCCTCAGTGGGACAGGCCCCAGGCCTTTGCCTACAGCGTCGGAAAACTGAACACAGCTGTAGCAAAACCTTCTCAAAATACCTTTTTTTCCTGCCCTGGCCACCTATTTCCACTTCATCTTCACCCCCAGCTTGAGCCCTAGGTGTGCCACTTCCTGTAGGGCCACATGGTAAAAAGCAAACTGAACTAATCAGAGCTTACAATAGAAATTTTGCAAAACAAAACCAAAAAAAACCAGCAATGTCCTGTGAATAGTTTTGCCAGTCTCATTTAGGAAAGGAGCCTGC
The DNA here is from genome assembly GCF_034315485.1 of Pezoporus occidentalis. Taxonomy (NCBI): domain Eukaryota; kingdom Metazoa; phylum Chordata; class Aves; order Psittaciformes; family Psittacidae; genus Pezoporus; species Pezoporus occidentalis. The sequence continues at coordinate 9,753,557 of NW_026913748.1, read as the reverse complement.
AGCAGGGAAGAGGTGAGTACAGTGAGAGGGCAAAAATTTCTTGTGCTGGCTTTCCCACCAAAAGAACAGTCTTGGGAAATCATAGCCTCAGCCAGGGGCCCATGCCTAAAATATTAATCAAATAACAACATTAGAATAAGAGGAATTGCTCCTTTTTATTTACTTGGAGCTACCTTAAATTTGCACCAGAGCAATTGAGAAAAATTTGGGTTAGGGTGAGACTTTTCAAGCTTGAGATTGAGATATGTCTCCAATGTTGGGGATAGAATATTTATCTTAAACAGGAAAATGTTGGGATTGCAAGTTTTGGGTTTGTTTTTTTTTTCGTCCCCTTTATCTTCAAAAGAAAAAAGGAGAAATTTCCAGCTATAAAAGGTATTCGTCAAGAACAGCCATCGGCCAGCACCACAAATGAGCAACTCCAGTGTGAAAACACTTTCAAAGTTCTAAATGAGTTGTCCCTGTGGTAATAAAGAAAGGCTGTTTTACAGCATGACAGTGTGTAAGACAGCATTGTCAGCTATAGTTTATTTAAAGCACAAGGCCTGTAACAGGAAAATAATGACTTTAATAAAATTTACTATTGACTTTGTAGGCTAAAATCTTTCTGTCATCAGGAATACAGAAAAACAACCTGCCTGAAAGCCCTTCACTTAAATATATTCCTTTAATATTTCAAAGCAACTTGTGACTTTTTTTTTTTTAATATACATGCTACTTCAAAAGATACTGTAGTGGGGTGGAAATTAGTATTTTTAATAGAAAGTTGGAATTGCTTACATAAGGGAAAAACTGGTAATGACCTATGACACTGTCTACTGAAAGCAACATTTGAGGAAACTGCAAAAGCAGTTAATGCAATTCCTTGAAAAGCTGTATGAAGCTATGTCACAAATGAATGATTTATAAATTACTGAACGTCCTTCTCATCTAGAGGATATCTTTTAATCATGTGCTGTAGTTTTCTCTGAGTGAACTCCAAAGAGCCTGCTGTAGAGATACACAGAAATCTGTAGCATGTTAACAAGGTTGGGGTCATTTCTAAGAATTGAGAGGGAGCAAAAAATAAAAAATACTCACATTCGGCATGATTTTGCTTTCTAACCAATATGATTAAATGCACTATGGCTTGCTGGTAGTGTGTGAGAGGTCACGCCTTTTATATGAAAAACTGCAGAATTTTCATTCCTTTAATGTTTTTTTTACATAGTTAAAATAAACTGTGGTAAAAAGTTTCCCAGCAACATATGACAGCTCAATTTAAAGGTGAAACCTTTTAATAAAATCTCATGAAATGAATGCTTTGGTTTATGCACTCTGTGTTTCCCACTGGAGTGCTTAGCATTGTGAAGTGGTGGTTTCTTTCTTTACTGCTACAGAGCAACATCGTGAAGGAGAGTCTGGAGCTGTACAACAGAAAAGATGTAGCTTAGCCACGGGAAAATTGTTGATGGGGGAATCTTAATTTATTAATTTACAGTGAAAATGCTTTCCTCTTGGCTTAAAAAAAAAAAAAAAAAGAAAGAAATGCTATTGTGCATTAATTTACATTGCAGATAATTAATTAAAAATGAAGAAAAATATTCCACTGAGGCTTTTTAGAAAGGACTCTGGGGTCCAGAAATAGTATTAAGAGGGGAACCAATTAAAGATTTATCTGTGAATGAATAATTTTGCTAGGACTTTGGCAGTGGAACTGGCTAAAGTCACAGTTGTTGCTGCTTTGCCTTGTTTCACGCACATCCACAAAAATCCTTCTTATGCTTGCTAAGGGACATATCAAGGAAGAAGTAACCTTTCATAAGAAAGCACAGTGACTGTCTTCCTTAATGTGCTGCATAAGTACCACCTAAAAAAGTGGCAGTGCATTTCATAAACTCCCAAAAGTTTAAACATACATTTCATAGAAAATGTAGTTAATTTTCATGTTCAGAAATGCAGAGCTCATTCCCTGTTAGAGAAAAGGGAAGGCAAAAAGGGTGAGGATCAGAGCACGGCCAAGTCTGATAGAAACAGAAACAACCTCTTACACTGTATGAATTATACTGGCTCAGCCTACCCATACACGTTATCCAGCACTGCCACGAATCAAACAGCCAATATAATATAAATTATTGAGAGGAAGCATCCCAACAAATGAATGCTGTACAGGCCCCAAAACCATAGTCCAGCCAGGATGTTAGTTATAAAGTACCTTCTGTTTTAGCCTTCCACAGTGGTTTAAAAAGCTTCTGTGTAGTATTGACCCTCTGTTTATATGTATGCAGTTGCATGATGTATTGTCTGGTATCCTTCGTGAGTTTCTGCAGCTATGAATATGGTTCTTCCCGGCATGCTGTTCTAGCCTTTCATAATTTCATACCAAATCTCATCAAATTTGTCACCCTGATACATACAAACATAGCTGCCCAGAGTTAGGACCATTTTTGTGTGTGTTGGCCTCATTAGCAACAGTCACCAAGACTTTGGGGGTTTGCACTAATATAATCCTAGGAGAGATACTCTAAGAGTACGTTTTGTTTTATAGGTCTGCCAGATTTATTTAAATATCAAGGTCACTAAGGATGAATTATTACGCCTAAGCATTACAGCTGGGTTCAACCCTGTAAAGAATATGGGAACTATTGTAAAACCTTATTTTTGTATGACCACTCAAAGACTCAAGGGTAAGAAGAAATGTGCACTACAACTTACAAATATTTAACCAAATCTTTAAATAAGGTGTAAAATACACTGCAGATTTTCAGGGTGGCAGAGAAAGGAAAAGGGAGACTAAAATCTCTAAGATGGACAATTAAAGTGTCCCTCCTTCACTCCCTCTCTCAGCCACTTTAATCCTGATCTCATACTATGGCACTAAAAGATATAGCTAAGAGTGACCGAATGTAAAGCACATACTCACACTTGATCTGTTGCAGGAATAGATCTCAGGCCTCAGATCAGTGCTTCAGTTACTTCTGAAATAAGATGTTTAATCCATTTTTAAAAGAAGACCCACTTTTCAAGACATATCAGCCCTCAGAAATTTCTGTCCTCTTTTGGTAAGAAATGCTGAGAGCTCATTGCTTGGAGAAAAAATCAGGACTAAAGAATCTCTATCTAAATTTTGGACTGTGTCTTAGACGCCAGCTCTTCAAAGTCTAGCCCTTATGTTTTATCTAAACTGCAAGAGAATAGTTTTATTAATTTCCACTGGAGGTTATTTTGTCTTTAATCTTATTTTTCAAGACATGTGTGAGTGGAAAGAAAGACTTCAAATCCATAGCTCATCAACTTTAACAACTTTTTTCTTTCTTTTTTTTTTTTAAGGTAGGATTCATATAATGTAGAACACAGGACATTTATTCATTAAACTCTTCCCTGGGGTCCGAGCAACTCCAGCCTTCCTATTAGATACATGGCAGGGGGAGGAAGATCAGGCAAGACAAGGGAAAAAATCAGCCATTTTCAAGAGGCCCTTATTAGCTTTTAAGCCTTTAAGGGCTGTACCTATTTCATTCTGTAATTGTTCTTTTTGCACTTTTCTGACATTGCTTTGCTGATCAGTAAAGATATTGGCAATTATGAGCTCAACTGCAGGAACCACATTACCTCCAAAATCAAAATATATATCACTTGACAAAGACATGCCATGTAAATAGTGCTTTCTAATGTTCAACTAGAAATAAAACTATACATAAATAAAACTATAAATAAATAAAACTAGAATAGTCCTGAGAGGTGAAACAGGATGCCTAGGCACCTACTAGTCATACTTTCTAAGCCTGGATAAATATTTAATGACTTTATGTCATAGCATCTACACGTAAGATGTCTGAATTATCTAGGATGCTGGATGGCTTAATTCAAGTACACGTATGATTCTTAAATATTTTCTGTTTTGAAGAATCACCTGACACAAGTAATTAGAAGCCAATGAGGCAAGTGCTCTGCTGGATATCATACCCGCAAACAAGGAAGAATTGGTAGGGAACGAGGTGGTCAGGGGCTGCCTTCACTGTAGAGACTATGAGACGGTAGAGCTCAGGAGGGAATGAGGAAAAAGCGGGATCACAGCCCTGGACTTCAAGAGAGCAGATTTTGCTTTTTGCAGAGACCTGCTTGGTGGAATCCAATGGGGTGTGGTCCATGAGAGAAGAAAAAGCTAGGAATCTACTAGGAAGCGAGTAGATTTTAAAAGATCACTTCTAGCAAGCTGAAGAACAGTCCATTTCAAAGTTCAGAAAACCAAGCCAAGCTGTCAGGAGGTCTACATGGGTTAAAAAGGAGCTCCTCCTAAAACTCAAACATGAGGAGGAAGCATAGGGGAGGTAGAAGCAAGGTCAGGAATACAGAGACTGTTCAAGTACACTGTGATGGAATTAGGAAAGCCAAAGCCTACTTGTAGCTGAATCTGGTAAAGGCAACAAGAAGTGCTTCTACAAGTATATTAAAAGTGAAAGGAAAACTAGTGAAAATGTGAGTCCAGTGCTGAACAAGTGAGGAGACTGGTGATGAGGTTTATGGATAAGGCTGAGGTCCTCAGTTCCTCAGTCTTTAGCAATAAGACCTGGCTTCAGGAATCCCAGGCCCCTGAGATGCTTGGAAAAGTCTAAAGCAATCATGATTCACCCTTAAGAAAGAGGGACCTGGTTAAGTTGTAGTTGAAAAATCTAGGCATACACAACACTATGGTGCCTGATGGGATGCATCCGTAAGAGCTGTGTGAGCTGGCAAATGCCATGGCAAGGCCACATTTGATTCTCTGAAAGATCATAGTGACTGTGAGAGGTTTCTGAGGACTGGATGAAAGCAAAACCCCTGTCTTCATGAAGGGATAGAGGGAGGATTTGAGGAACTACAGGCCTGTTAGGCTCATCCTGATACCTGGGGATATGATGAAGCAACTAATCCTTGAAGCTATTTCCAGACACGGGACAAAAAATTGACTACAAGTAGTCAGTAAGGATTCATGAAAGGGAAATCATGCTTAACCAAAACGATAGGCTTCTATGACAGCAATTAACTCAGTGGGTAAAGGGAGATAAGTAGAGATTGTTTATCTTGACTTTTGCAAGGTTTTCAATACTCTCTCCCAAAACTTCCTCATAGAAAAGCTGATGAATTATGAGCTAGATAAATGGACGGTGAGGTGAACTGAAAACTGGAAAAAAATGGCCAAGTTCAAAGGGTAATGATCAGCAGCTTAAAATCCATCTGGAAGCCATTCATTAGGGGTATACCACAAGTGTCAATATTGGTGCAAACACTGTTTAACATTTTAATTACTGATTTGGATGATGGGACAGAATGCACATGTCAACAAATTTACAGGTGATCTGAAACTGTGAGGAGCAGTTGGACGTGCTGCCGTCCAGAGGAATCATGACAAGTTGGAGAAGTGTGCCAACAGTGATTCATGAAGTTCAACAAAGGGAAATACCATGTCCTGTGAGGAATACACCTAGTGAGGAATAACTCTCTGATCCAGTACACACTGGGGACCTATTAGCTGGAGAATATCTTTTCAGAAAAGGACCTGGGCATTCTGGTGGACTGCAAGTTCAACATGAGCCGATAGCATGCCATGGAGGCAAAGAAATCTAACAGCATCTTGAGCTGATTTGAAGATCATTGCCGCCATGTCAAAGGAGGTGATGTTTCCCTTCAGTTTAGCAATGGTAAGGGCACATCTGGAGTGTTGGGTTCAGTTGTGGGCTCACCAGTAAGACAGCAACAAGTGGGTTCTAGTGTGAGAATGCAAAGATGATTAAGGGACTGAAGCATCTGTCATATGAGGACAGGCTAAGATGTGGGACTGTTCAGCCTGGAGAAGTGAAAGCTTATGGGTGTTCTGATCAATGTGCATAAATACCTCATGAGAAGGTGTAAAGAAGACAGAGCCAGTCTCTTCTCAGTGGTGCCCAGTGACAAGAAAAGATACACAAAGTGAGCACAAACTGAGTATACAGTCAAAATTAAGAAAAATCTTTCTTTTCCTGTGAGAGAAGTTGAACCTTGGAAGAGGTTGTTCATAGTGGCTGTGGACTCTGCAGTCTTAGAGACATTTAAAACCTGACTGGACATGTACGTGGGCAACCTGTTGTAGCTTGCCCTCTTTTAAACAGGGAGGACCATGACAAATGGACCTTTAGACAAATCCTAAAGGTTCTCTCCCAACTCAACTCTTCTGTGATTTTCTGATTATTACATGTAAAATTTCTGTAGTTGGAAATCACATCATACACAGATAAAATGGAGTGAGAAAGAAGGTTGCAGAGTGCCAGTTTTCTTTCACTAAAACGCAGGAATACTTGCTTTTTATCTTCATTTTCTCTTCTTCTCAGTTCTTTGGTTGACAAAAGGAATAGGTTTCTGGTTTGCAGTGATTACTGAGCCCCACATCTTCCAAAACATCCCACATTTGAATATTTGTCTTCCATATTATTATTCAATTTGAATAGAAGTTGATCCTGCTCCTGAAGTGATTGGTGGGAACCAAGACAATGACTTTAGCCAAAGCTTGCTTGAGACGTTGAGCTGTATGCTGTTTATCATGATGGGGTGTGAGGGATATTTAAAGGCCTAAGAGTAAAACTTCTTCACAGACATTGAACTGTTGGAATGACACCATATACAAAAACTTCCTTTCTGAGTCAGTATAAACACTGACTTTGATACAGTTCAAGCTGTAGCTGTACCTTCCTTTATACCCTGTTCTGTGTCGTACGTGGAGAGAACTCAAATTAGCATATAGAGATGCCTCATGAGCAAATAACTTTGCAGCCTCAAGGAACTGTTTGGTTACAGTTGGAGTTGTTCGCAGAAAACCCACGGACTCTAGAAGAAAGTTGTTTTCAGCTAAATCCTTCTCGTATAGATCTGAACAAAATTTTTATTCTTCAGTATGTGTTCTGCCCTTTTATTTCTCTGAATCGCTTTTGCAATTGAATAATAAAACAAGCAATGTTGATTCCCTTGTGTTTTGCAGTCTCATTGACCAAACTGTAACACATTCCCTTTTTTCCCCAAACCATTTAAGAGGCAGGTAATTTGAACAATTCTAGCATCTTCCTTGCTTTTGTATTCACATGGTATAAACTGAAATTATGCACAAGATTCATCAAAGCTGAGCTCTGCTGCTAAGTGTGTAATTCAGATATAGAATGAGCCATTTGAAGAAGTTATTGATGCCAACATTAAATTTACAATTATTCATAAAAGAAAACCATTTGAAGAATTCCCCGTGCTGCAAGTACACAAAATACTTTGCTACGCATAAGAAATTACATTTATTAATAGCCTTTTTTGCCAGAATCTCATTTCACCAAAGGAAACTTCATCCTCCAATGGGAATAAGAATCACATGAACGTCACAGATGCTACAAGTTTATTCACCATAACAAAAAAAAGGACATTCAGCTATCTCATAAAAAAAATGTTTCAAAGTGGGCTGTCTAAAATGTAGAACCTAAGAAAACTTAGATGTAAGAATTCGTAATTAATGAATATCACTAAATACACCTTCCCCCGCCTCCCCAGGTTCATTCATATTGCTAACAAATGCTTCATGCAAATCTTGTTCTTGTAACATTTAACTTATGTTACATAAGATACAAGATTTTTTTATTGATGGTGTTTCACTTATTCCCTTTCTGTAATAATATATAGAGATCTTGCATCTAGGGCATTAGTCTTCTAGCCAGCTGGGCTACAACCTTCAGAATCTTTTTTAGAAACATCATGATTATCATACGAATTGAGCATCTCACATTGGATTGGCTTTGGTAGGGTACGTAGTTGATCAGTAGTTCAAAAATCAGAACAATCTGAAGCTAGGAAAGCAAAGATTAAGGGCTGTAGAAGGTATATTTGCATAACCTGTTATTTAGGAAAACGTTTTAAAAATATAAATACCTCGGTTATAAAATAGGTTCTTTTTTTTTTAGTAAGGATGTTTTTGCATAGAAGTTTTGGTACGCACATGAAAATTCAGCTATTTAAGGCTAAAGATAAGTAGATTCTCTATGTGTTTGTCAAAGTCTTTTAAGAAGCGAGTTCATCTTCACAGTTTCTTCTTTGAAGTATTCCTTCCCTAATCAATTTGTACCCTTCAAATGTAACTACCTTCTACTTTCCTTTGCTGGCCTAAAGTGTGTTCAGACACCTTCTATCCAAGTCAGGTTTTCCCTGACTTGTATTTATAGTGGTATTCATAGTGCAATAGTAGAACTGTTAGGCTATGGGTCAATTCTCTGTTTTCACGTTAAATATATATTTTCTTTCTCCTTGAACTGTTATGTCCATAACAACTCATTGCCAGCCTATTCCAGGATTTAGCCAGACTGCTTAGAGGGAGGTCAAAGACTTTTATTTTGCCAGGGATGCCCAATTTATTTACTGTCTAATGCAAAATAAAGACACATCTTTTTACTCCAACATCAGTTTTACGCACTAGGCAGGCTCTTCTAAAACCTCCAATCAAAGGACTCACATGGACCAGTGAAGATAAGTATGGCAGGCAGGCATATGAGTATGTCTTCTCACAGCAGATAAATGTCTGAAATGAACAAACCTGGTTCTCTTCTCCTTCTTCTTCCTTCTCTATCTGAAAATTAAAATCTGGACCCGTGAATTGTTGTCCAATTAAAGTTTCAATGATTTTGGCATGTTCTAACGAAAGCATTGCATCAAAAATGCCTTCTACATAATTGGTTCAACCAACAGATGTCACATTATGGCTTAAGCCCTCCTGAGCACTACGGATCAGAAAGTGGCATTTTTAATAAAAGAGCTTTTTCTTCAGTAAATCCCAGACATGGCCAGTAGATAGATTAATGTTTGTGTGCATCCAAGTTGCCCGCAGATGGTAGAATAATCTTGGAATGGTTTTCTTGGACAATAACTTGAGATTTTCTTCATAAAACATCTTTCTAAAAGACATTAAGATCTGTCAGATTAAAATAAAATCTTCAATGCTTTGAGGAGCCAGAAAAAGCAAAAATTATGCAATTCATTCTGTTTATATAAGGCAAGGTCAACACTAACTTCATTTTCAAAACATAACCAGTAGCTAATTTTACAGTAACCTCTCTCATAGGCACTTACTGAAATAACTTTGTTTAATAAGCATAATATTCCCAAGATAGTTTTTTGTCTTTTTAACAGTTTTGGTTGTCTTACCACACTTCCATATCAATCTTGATCCAAACTCAAAATTCGATAAATAATCCTTTATCTCCAAGGACAAGTTTGTTCATTCAATGTCATAATTTTGAGAAATTTCATTCAAGTTTAGGAAGCAAAAGAAGGTACCCTGCTTCTCATTGCTTTGCATAGATATTTAGCCTCTTGCATACAGTTATTCATCTAGGGATTTCAAGCCATTTTTGATTTTGGTTATTTGTACACAGATGTGCTACATGCCAATTCAACCTTGTTCTGTTGTCATCCATGTAATATGATTTATCATGTAGTAAGTGTGTTCCCATAGTGGAGGAATTTCTATAGGGCTAACAACATTGCTATATTAAACTCAGCTGGGAGCTAGAGAAGGAAAAAAATCTCTATGGTTGTTACGCTTGCCAGCAATGTCAATTGCCAATGAATTAATTCTAAAAACTAAATTAACTTTATAAAACACATCTCTCCTTCCTTTTCTTTTTTTTGATTTTTTTTTGGGGGGGTGGGTTTTTTGTGATCAGCATTAAGTTATTTGTTATAATCTGTAGTCAGATGTCACTGGCAGCATAGCAATGTCAGAGAGAGCTATGCTTCCAGTAGAAGGAAATTGGTAACTTTCACAGATCTCCTCTGGTTGCCTTTAGCAGGATTACATGCTATTATTGTCAGAATCTGTCAGAGACTCTGATGTCTATCCACAGACAGAATGTGAGCTAGTAGATTATTTTTGCATGTCACATATATATAAGGCATGTTGTCTTATTTTCACGTGTATATATTAGACAATATACACAGCAAAAATTGTTGAAGAAGATGGTAGAACAATTTTCTAATATAAGTTCAAAAAGCAACATATAAGGAATAACGGTAGGTATCTGAGGTACGGCCCAAAATACTCAGAGGATCAGAACTCAAGCAGGAGAAATTTTAGTGATCCAGAGGCTTCTATCACAAAGGCAGATGTTACATTAAGAGAAGAGTCTTCAGCGAGCTTCAACATATCTAAGACTCCCAGGAAATTAAAACTCACCAACCCCCATTCAAGATGACCACATGGAGGGACAGGAGGATGCAGATCGGAACAACCAGTTGTGTGGTGTTTATACCTTCACTTGGCATGTGAGAGTGTCCAAGACCATCCTCTCACCTTGGTCCTCCCCACCTTTAGTTCATCTAACTAGAAGGACATTTTCCCTTCTGGGATGGGTTTTACTGCCTCTCAAAATTCCATGAAATAGTTGAAAAAATCTACCCTTCAAAACTTCAGGCAAAACCAATGCCTTTAAGTAAAAAGTAATTTCAGCTTCAGTGAACAGTGCTGTTTGGGTGTTGGTTGTTCATTTTTTTTTTCCTAAGGGAGAATCATTGGGTTGAAAAATTAACAACCAAGTCTAGATTATACCATTGTAAGTTCCAAGCCAGTCATGTAGGGCTTGAAAGCTAATTGTTCATAAAGCTGAACACTTCTTTACCTATGCAACTGCAATTTCCTTCACTAAACTTTGACACAAGGGGGCTTGGAACTGAAGATAGCCTCTAAAATCTTAGACCCTTCATTCTATATTCAGATTTCTTTTAAAGTCTGCAGCAGTTATTACATTCTTCCAGTTGACAGGAAAGACTAAGCCAAATTCTCCTCCTCTTGATTTACAGAAGTATAATTAATTCTCAAGTCAACTGAGCTAAAAATGGTGTAAACAAGAGGAAGAAGCAGGCCCCAAACAACAGAAGTACTGCAGGAGCAGTCATCACTTTTAAAACATGGCAATATTTCAGAAAAACATTGCAGATGCTTTGGCTCAGTCCCTCATCCAAGATGAGCTTTGCTTTCTGCCGCTATACTTTGCTTATTTCTACCAAGTCTCCTTAGGCATTCATGCTAATACCTTGTATTTGATATGAGTGTTTTATAATTAAGCACAGATACATGAAAGACCCCAAACTATATTAAGCGTAAACACATTTTCAAAAATTTGTAAAATACTCTTGCCAGATTCTATACTCTCAAATGGATTAATCTGAAAAACAACTGGGACTCAATTTAGACCTTCCTGGCAGCAAGCAAGAGAAACGTCAAGCTCAATATTTTACTTTATTGAAGACCCTCTTATGAGTCCATCAGAATGAACTCTATCCGCCTGATAGCCAGTTATCAGTGGGAGGCAATATTTAGTTTATTAATGTGACTTTTATTTTTTTTTCTCACTGTTGACTAATAGTAGTAAATTAAGACCTTGATCCAATTTCCCTTTCTCCCTTTCTGCAGAAAAGACAATGAAATATAGACAAAGTTAACAAGATCTTGCATAATGTCAAATTCAGTGGGTTCCAAGTTATCCAGACATATAGTTCATTTTTACACTAGAATGTCTGAATTAAAATGTATGCACAGAAACTGAACACAGTTTAAGAGACACTGTCAAGGTTACTTCCGAAACAGCCTCTAGCTTTCAGGGCAACTGTACAGATTAGTGTCAGTGTTGCACAGAAGAGTTGCTTTCACTGGTACTTGACAATACAGGCAAACCATCATATAGTTCTGACCATAAACAGACTGCAGCTCAGTTATTAACAATGGATTTCAAAAACTAAAAGAGCCAAAGCAAAACGTGAAACTTTTTGCCCTTTTTTTTTCTCAATAAATCAGTATGAATTACGGATGCAGGCAGGCATGCTGTCTCAAATGTTATGATTCATGTCTTCCAGCATATAACATTTGATTCATACTATTATCTGTGGGGTTTAAGATTGTGTTGCTGGGGAGTGAGAATATGTTGAGGATAAAACAGGTGACTGGGGTAAAGCTCATGTGGAATAAATACAGCTCAAAACCACAGTAGAAAGTAAAAGCCAACAGCAGTAAGATAGGAACTCCTGACTAATACTCTTATTGCAGTGAGCTACATATGGAGCTCCTTACTTCCACTGGTAACTTCACTGGGGTTCTGGTGTGAATAACTGCTGTTGGTAGAGGTGTAACAGGAAGAGTGAATGCTGTAGAAAGATCTTTAGACTGATGCTCTGGCCTTCAGCAGGGATGTACTTCACTGATAATGTCTGAATTGCAGAAATATCCAGACCATACAGATTAAATTTCCTGCATCTTGTTGCAGCGAACACTCCATCCTAAAGGTTTAGCTGGGATTTGTTTTACGTTTCACTACAGTTAAAATGAGGAAGAGTATTGGTCCTGGGGAAAAATCTCCAAAACATGACTGCTTGCGATAGCGAATTGGAACTTAGAACACAGTCTCCAGTAGTGTGAGCAAGAAGAGACCAAACATACAGAGGCAGTGGTGTGCATGTCAATATCTGTGGAAAAATAAATCATCTACCCAAAGGTTTTGGATTCTGCAATGATCTCAAGAAATGGGGAACTCATCTCAATGAGATTAGAAGAGATAGTATGCATATAATCAAGTGAAACAGAAATAACCACTGACCAAGGATTTTAGAATAAGAGACATTACTATACAAAATACCTCATGAGAGCAGAGCAGTTGGTCATGGTGGATATTAAGTATTCTCTTACCATATAAAGATACTTGAAAGACCCTCATTAATATGCAATATGTAGTGATGAGGAAGAGAAAATATTACTGAGAATTGTATTAAAGTGGCCAAGTCCAACTGATTACGCTTGTTTCCATCCTCTCCTTTGTTGGAAATTCAATAAAAAATAGGGTAAAAATAGATATAGTAAAAAATATAGCAAAAAAAATCAGTAAAAAGTAAAGCTGAAATTCAATTAAAAAAAACAGTTGCAGTGGTTTACTGATTCATTGATGGGTTAAGAGGATTAAGGAGAATTTATGAGTTTTGCCTCAAAAAGAGGCTACAACAATGGACTGTACAACATAAACATCTACATACAAGTCATATAAATTAAGCATTGAAAAAAACTTCAGAAAGGTCATTCAGTGCCTGTCCTCCCATTCAAGAAGTGGTGTGCCCATTTAAATAAGTGTATTATATTCAAGTGACAAGTGTGATCCTTACTGAATTTTTCTTAATATTAGAGGGGATACAAATTTAACAACCAAGGTCTAGACTTTGAAAGTGCTCAGCAAAAGAAAACAAGGTCTACTTTTAGTGGCAATGTGGAACTCCTTTTTCCAACAATATTTTTAAGATTTATTCCTTCCTCTGTTTTGTGGGGGCTGCTATAGGACATCTGTTACTTAAAATGGCTACTTTCCTTATTACATATTGGTAGCTCTAATAAAATTGTGTTTATCCACAGATATATAAAACAAACAACATTTTTCTGGTATTTATATATAGTATTTACAAAAAAAGGTTCCTAGTGTGGAAGTCAATCCAACCTAATCACAGATTTTCTGTCACATTTACCTTAGTACCAGGACTCGTATCCATCTAGGAAATTATTTCTTGTAGAGATACAGGGCCAAATTCTACTGTCAGTTACACCACTATGCGCTTGGGGTGACTCCAAATTAGCTAAAAATCAACAGAGGTAGCTTACGATGTGCTGGTGTAAATCAGAAAAGGATTTGGCTTCTGATCTTTTGATAATTATTCAAGAGTAAACAGCACTCAGTTGCATTACAGGAGAGCACTGGAATGTGAAATATCACAAAATTAAAAATACAGTGAAACAGTAAAATTAGGGAATTCAGTATAAAATGCCCCTTCTTTACTGTTTCATTCATTGTCATTTCTTGCAGAATACTCAGGCCATTGATCTGCACCTTGGACACCCACAGGATGTTGGTTTATTATGTTTGGAATCTTGTAACTGCCAGTGCATTATGAGATAAGAGTTTGTAGCAACACATGGCAATAGGGGATCTGTACGCCCATGCTTCATTACTTCTTGACCTTTCAGATGATACCCAATTGAAAAAGGATCAGTTCTTACATCTGGCAAAAGCCTAATTTACTAATATGCTGTCCTCCTGAGTCACTGGTATAATACGTCTGCTGAACTCCTTATATACCTTGACCCCTGTTACTTCATTTTTGCTTAGTTATTTGCTTTTGACATGCATCCATAAGCTGAGGGTTACTTCAGAGCTACCAAATTTAGGGCTGAGGGGTGAATGGACTTTACATTTGAAGTGCCCCACATAAGACCAAACCAATGATGTATCTTAATCCAAAAATCTCAAGGCAGTTATTTACTAAAAAATAACGGGGAAAAAAAATCAAAACCCAACAGCAAAAAAGAAACAAAAAAAAAAAAACAAACCCACAACAGGATAGGCAAACAAAAACCCCTCATACACTGCCAAGAAACTGAACTTGGCTCAGAGCTCTGAGCATGTTAATTAGGTCATGGCTTCAGTGCCTCCAGAAGTTGTTTTGCATCCCACCTGCCTCACCCACTCTCTGACCCCATACTGTGTTTGTCACTGATATTCAAGGTGAACTGGATCAGGAAGGGGGGATGAACCTTTGTTTGAAACCTTATTAGAAATGCCTCTTTTCCATTAATATTTTCCTCTGTTATTTTAACTCATCTCCATTTTTGAGATCCAGTTCACCACTGAAGCTACAGAAATGTAGATGCAGAAATGACTGGACAGAGATGAAGATATGGGAGGAAAAACACAGGGTTGTGGCAGTGTCAGTCCATGTTGGCTCAAAGTGAAAGTAGCCACAAGACTGTTTCATAGAAAACAGATATAATGGCAGAGAAATAAACTCTTTTTTAAAAAATAAATGTCATGGTGTGACCATGTATCATTCGTTTTTCTTCATTATTAGCCTCCGCTTCTTCTAAAAGTTACTCATTTCAAAGCTTGAAGCTATTACCACCAAATTTCACTTCCGGAATGGATAAATTCTCCCAGCTTTTTTTTATATGTGTATGAGAAACTGAGTAGGATCCTATCTTTGAGTATCTCGAAGACTGAAACACATAGTATAACATAAAAGAAATTATTGCACAGAATTTTTTTATGCACAGAAAGGACTTCAGTGAACAGTATAGCCTTATATCTTCCTTTGTTCATTTTTTTCCTTGTCCATTTATTTTAAGGGTGGGGTTTGGTTACTATGGTGTGAGTTAGTTTTTCTTTTTTCTAAAACTTGGGCATGGCTGATTGTCCCTTGGTCTCCAGTATGTCTGGTTTCTCTGTGTGTGCACATGGAGTCAGATCCTCAGCAAGCAACATTCTCAGACATGATCTCTACCACCAAATTTTAAAGGTTTAGACTGCTGGCATTTCTTACAATGTGATTTAGTCAGTTTTGCCTGAGTAAACTAGGAGAACAAGAACAGATGGTTGGAAATAGCTTCTCAGAGTCAGAGCTCACTTTACCGGTGCTAATCACCAATATATAAATTACTATTCAATTTTTAACCTAGAACTAGTCCTTCCAGAAGAAAGAGAGGGCAAGTCCCTCGTTAGCCTACATCGTGATTCAGAATATCTTTTTATTTTGAGGGTGAAGACAAAAGAATGGAAGAGACAGAAGCATTAGCCCCATGTTAGTGCCAACTATTCTGCCACACATTCTGCAGTTGCATGGTCCTTCTAAATGGATATATTCTGTGTAATGTGTTGTTTCAATCAGCAGGCAAGGTGAGTTCCTTGAAAGAGAACATTCTTCTATAGAAGGCACTGCTAACTTGCACAGAGTCCTTTTCCTGAAATGTTCTCTATACAATTCACTGTATTTGTACTTCAAAAATTCTATTATGCCTGTCCAAAATGCAAGATGTCTTCCACTTTGTCAGGAACTTCTAAGGCTCTTGCCTTAGAAGCAAGGCCTCTGTACGTCTGATCATGCTTAGATTGGTCACACCATTTCCTTCACTACATACTTTGAAAACACCTAGCCTTCTTGCTTGAAAGTATATGACTCAGATAAGAAACAATAAAATCAGGTCCATCTGCACTTTGAAAACAGTTCTGTGGTTAACAAGGTTCGTTGGTAAATTCCCTGACATCTCCAAAACCAGATGAGAGAAGTCTGGATTTTCAACAAGAAGCGGGATTTCCCAAAAGTCCACTCAGATAAGGAAGGCATCTTGTCCTCAGTGGTCACACACTCCAAAGGCTTTAAAAAGAGAGTGAGAGAAATTGAGTACATAAGGTACTAGCCAGTTGTGAAAAATCACCCCTTTAAAAATGCGTAAAGAAAAAGGCAGCTTCCTCAAGACAGATTGAAAATATAATGGGAACAATTTCTTGTCATCTGCAAAAGCAGGTTGTACTTTCTGTCTCTATGTCTCATTTACACAGATGTTCACCATCCATTTCAGCACCACCTACATTCCACGCAAAGCTGCCATCCTATGGGTAAAGCTAAAAATTGACTAAATTAAAATAAAGAACTGTGAATGCAAACTGCAGAAAAAGGGGGTAGAAATCCCAAGGTATTTAAAATTTTCTGAACAAATTGTACTGCCAAAGCTTGTAAGTTGGCAGCACAAAAACTATAGTCCAGGAACAAATGTTGAACATCGCTATCAACTATTTCTCTTTGTTTGGGATCCATGAAAGCAAAGTTAGTAAAAAAGGATGAAAGTGAAGCCCACACAGGAAAGAATATGCTGAACTGGGTCTGTAGGAAAAAATAAAAAAGGCTGCCCCATGTATTCTTAGACAAGTGTGGTAGTCTATTATCGTAAGCATTGCCATTTCACAGAAATGGAGACCACACATTTAATTCTTTTCTATAGGTTTTTTAAAAGGTGGCTTCAAGCAACTCTCTAAGGAGTGGAGCTGGTTAATTGTAGCCCTGCTGGATTCCGCATACCACAAAGGGCTCAACAAGAGCTAAAGAAAGAGAGTTTAATCAGATCTGGAAAAGATAGTTTTTAATGGAAGTGAATTCTGCAGAGGATGATAATCATTAAAACTGAGGAGTTAATCAAAAATCCTAAAACAAGAAGGGAAATTTGAAGCATCCAGGAAACATTACCCTCCTCCAACTCAGATCCTCTTAAAGGAAGGTGAAAGGAAAAAAAAAGAAAAAAAGCAAAATTAATAAAATATTTTAAAAATAAACCACAAAATAATAATTTCTCTGTCACTTCCTTAGCCAAAAAAAAAAGGGGAACTTTCTGATTCCTGAATCAGAATCACAGGACAGGTTATTGCATGGTAATTACTTTGAGATGGTGATTAAAAGAGTAATTTAAAACACTAGGATTACTAAAGGAAAGAGGAAGTTTGAACTGCCTTGGGAAAATTATTCCACATCCTCTACAAAGAAGGAAAATAACCTATCCTTGAATGCCACTCAGGAGGACATAATTAAAGAGGAATGAGAACTCTCTAACAAAGGAAACTGTTTTAATGGGGCAGTACATGAAACACTGTGACATAGAAAGAGAAAAGCTGGTGTGCATGACCACTGGGGAGGGGGTGGTTTCAGTACCAGCTCCAAAGGCAAGCTGTGGCTCTAGTAAACAAGGCAGTGAGTCCTTCTACAGTAATATTACTGCCCTATATGCCCCTTTAATAAGGACATCGAAGGCACTTCTGAGACTAAATGATGAGACTGCAGCTGCTTCTTTGCTGACGCCCTTCTTAGCCACCTGCTTTGCTGAGATGGTTTTAGCAAAGCATCATGAGATAAAAGAATGAGCCTGTGCTAAGCTTAAACATGCCAAGTCACTAAAATGTAAAATATTTTTGTCCTTAATTACCAGTACTAATGGCTTCCTGTCTTCTACAGGCCCTATTGCTTTGAATTTTCAACCTCGCCCAGCTGGGCAAAGGCAGTGCAGAAAGCGGTCTGAATTCAATGCTGACCCTGCTTAGAAAAGGAGGTTGGAGTCCTGAGTTGCTCCCCTACCTAAATGCCCATGACTTAGTCTCCTTGGCTAAGGTCACTGAAAGTGAATGCTCTATGGCAGTGAGTTACATTATTGCACTGATTTTAGAGGAGATCTACAGTAAGGTAGCAGGCAGACTGCCTTAGTTAAAGGGATACAATGCAATTACCATCTTTTAAGTGTTGTTCAGAACATACATAGAAGCACTTTGGACATGGTTGAATCATGTATTTAGGAAAATATTTTGATTACAAAACCAAAAAAGTGCATTTCTCTTTCATTTCCCCAGGCAGTAACTGAAATAGGAGAAGGCAATTTCTAATCAGGGTGTGAAATAAGACCGAATTTAGAAAAAACCATCCTTAAAATTGATGTCTTCTGTCTTAAAGTAGTAGCCTCAATTACCAGAAAAGCCAATGTTACTAGTTTCAGGGTGTTTTGACCCCGTAAGTGTACCATCTACCTCATAGCTATTTACAACCACCATTTGTCATAGATGACTCTCACACCACTGTTTAAGTTACTAATTTCCAGGCTGCAGTTTGAAAACATCAAGTCTTGAGCCACAATAATTGACATAATGGCATCTCATCTTCAGTTAGATTTTTTTTAAGCTGCATATCTTATCAACACACCAGCAGTCATCAGCTTTCATCAAAGAATTTAAACTTGCAGCCATAGCCTTAATCAGTTCCTTGAAAGCCCAAGTATTGCATGATTGCTTACTGAAAAGACTTGTTCTGTAAAATGCTATACTTTTCAAAAGGTCTTGAAGTCACCCTCACAGTACCTTCTGAAAATCTCTCCCCTGGACTTGCTCAAGCAGGTCCACATCCCTCTTGTTTTGGAGGCCCAACAGCTGAACACAGTACTGCAGGTGAGGTCTCTTGAGAGCAGAAGGAGAGAATCACCTTCCTCGACATGCTTCTTCTGATGCAGCCCAGGACATGATTGACTTTCTGGGCTGAATGTCCACACTGCTGGATCATGTTTAGCTTCTTGTCCACCAGCACCCCTTCTCCCCAGGGCTGTTCTCAATCCATTCTCCACCCAGACTATATCTGTACTTAGAATTTCCCTGACCCATATGCAGGACCTTGCACTTGGCCTTGTTGAACTTCATGAGGCTGGCATTGGCCCACCTCTCAAGCATGTCAAGGTCCCTCTGGATGGCATCCCTTCCCTCCAGCATGTTGATTGCACCACACAGCTTAGTGTCATCAGTAAACTTGCTGAGGGCACACTCAATCCCAGTGTCCATGTTGCCAACAAAGATATTGAATGGAATCGTTCCCAACACTGACCCCTGAGGAACACCCCTCATCACTGGTCTCCCCTTGGATATTGAACCATTGATCACAACTCTTTGAGTGTAACCATCCAGTCAATTCCATGTTCACTGAGTGGTCCACCTGTCAAATACATGCCTCTCCAGTTTAGAGACAATATTGTCATGCAGGACAGTGTCAAATGCTTTATGCAAGTCCAGTTAGATGATGTCAGTCACTACCAGATTTCTCAGGCACAATTTACCCTGGCTGTCACTGGTCATCATCTTGTGCTTTAGCACAGTTTCTAGGAAATTCTGCTCCATGATCTTGCTGGGCACTGAGTTGAGACTGACCAGCCTGTTCCCCAGATCTTCTTTGCTTCTCTTTTCAAAAATGCAGATTATATTTCCCATTTTCCAGTCAGCAGGAACTTTACCCGACTGCAATGGCTTTTCAAATATGATCAATTATGTTTTGGGAACTACATCCGTCAGTTTCTTCAAGACTTGCAGATGTATCTCATCAGGTCCCATGGACTTGTGCACCTTCAGGTTCTTTAGATATTCTCAAACCTGATCTTCTACAGCAGGTGGTTTCTCATTCTCCCAGTCCCTGCCTTTGCCTTCTGTGACTTGAGCAATGTGGCTGAAGCTCTCACCAGTGAAGACTGAGATTAAAAAGTCATTTACCTCAGCCTTCTCCATGTCTCAGTTGACCAGATCTCCCATTTCCTTCCTGAGGGCCCATATTTTCCCTAGTCTTCCTTTTACCCCAATGTACCTATAGAAGTTTTTCTTGTTGCCCTGAATATCCTTGGCTAGATTGAGTTCTATTAGGGCTTTAGCTTTCCCAACCTGATCCCTGGCTGCTCTGACTATTTCTCTATATTTGTCACATGCTTTCCCTTCCTTCCACCCTCTGTAGGCCTCCTTTTTATGCTGGAGTATGTCCAGGAGCTCCTTGTTTATCCATGTAGGCTTACTGGCATTCTTGCCCTAATTCGTCTTTGTGAGGGTGCATTGCTCCTGAGCCTTGAGGAGGTGAGCCTTGAATATTATTCAGCTTTCTTGGGCCTCTTTCCCCTCCAGGGCTTTATCCCATGGTACTCCACCAAACAGATCCCTTGAGAGGCCAAAGTGTGCTCTGCTGAAATCTGGGGTAGTGTGTTTGATGCATTGCTCTCCTTGCCACCCTAAGGATCTCAAAATCCACCATTTTGTGGTCACTGCAGCTAAGGCTGCCCTCCGGCTTCACATTCCCCACCAACCCCACCCTGTTGGTGAGGACAAGGTCCAGCATAGCCCCCCTCGTTGTAGGTTCCTCTGTTGCTTGGAGAAGGAAGTTATCATCAACACATTCGAGAAACTTCCTGGATTGCTTTTGCCCTGCTGTGTTGTCCCTATAACATATATCAGTGTGGTTGAAGTCCCTCATGAGGACCAGGGCTTCTGAATGTGTGGCGTCCCTCCTACCTGTCTACAAGAGGCCTCATCTACTTAGTCTTCCTGGCCAGGCAGCCTGTAGCAGACCTCCAACTGTAATGTCCCGTATCCTCACCTCAATCACCTCACCTCACCTTTGATCCTGCCCTTCTTCTCTTCCTGTTCAGTTCATGATGCACAGATCAAAGCCTCCACCCCAAAATGGGACCCCATCTTGTCACACACTTACAACCCCACCCCACACCCTACTCCCAGTTCTGCGCTCTGTGCCAGCACAGCTTCTCAGTTGCCTGTGTGAGCCGCATGTCCTAGCTCCCATGGAGATCAACAGAGCAAGTGCAAGAGCTGCTGCTTCTAGACTGAAGTGTGGGGTGATAACCCAGCCATCTCATGAGGTCAGGCTCACATGAGAATCTGCACCGAAGACAAAAGCTACTTCTGTTACCCAGCACTGGAAATAGAAATGGCTTGGGTAGCTCTCTTTACACTTACCCCAGCCTGGAACTCAGTGCCAACCATTTATACCCATGATATACACAAAACACCAGCAAAAGACACAGATTCGTCTCTTCAAGACACTGTAAAGCAACTACTGGTTTTTGTCCTTCAACAAGTAAATTGAAATTACAGCACCTTTAGCAATATTTGACAGGAAACATCTCATATACATAGCCTATAAACCCCAATCACTTATCCAACATCCATATGCATGCATCGTTATATTTATTGTATTTCAAACCAACACTTTGCAGGAGAGAGTCCATTTTTCAGAAAACATTATACAGAATTCCTGTATTTAAACTTTGAACTTTAAGCTTGTAGAGGGAGTATCTTCTTACTCAGCATTAAAAAACACAAAGTTCATACAGATCTGCAAGAAAGCATTTTAAAACTGCTTATGGCCTTTTAACCAGCTACATTTTCTTCCTCCACATAGACATTTGCAGAATGAAAATATCAGTCATACACCTGCATCAGATCTGAGAGACACAGGTATGAAAGGCACACTCCTTTATTTTATTGCCATTTACACCCACCCACACACACACACTGCAGTACAGTTAATTTTTAAACTATTGTGTGTCTTATAGTACAGCTGTCTAAATAAAACTGGGATGCAAACTATTTTCTTAGCTGGTATTCAAATTCTTCTGTCTTCTCACAGATTTGTCTGCTAAATTCTTCTGCAGTTGAATACTAGCTAACTAATATTTGGCTCATTCTTCCCACATGGAAGCTGCCCACACTCAAAACGTCTGCAGCATTTCCTCCCACCTTCAACTTCTGCTACTGTCTCATGGATTGGTATTGCCACGTTACCCAGGTTTCTTCTGACATTTTGTCTTCCCATCTTCTTTTACCTCTGCACAGGATTCCCCTACAGCACTACCCACATCACTGGGACAATAGCCACTACTGTCCTGCTTTTACTGGCAACCCCTGAGCCCAACTTCAAGCTTTGAGAAGGTCACCCCAAACTGATAAAAACAAATCTTGTTGACAAAACTTAAGATTTGCCATAGGATATATATTTTTTAGATGCTTTTTCCCCAAATGTCAATGTTCAGAGAAAAATTAATTGGTTTTAAGTAATTAAAAAAAAAAAAAATTAAAACTCACTTAGCAAAGATTATATGCTAAAATATAAGACACTGAGTACCTCTTCCCCTTTAGAATGCTTAAGCTTCAGGTATTTTTGTTTCTCCATCTATTTCTTTTTTTCTTCTTCTATTTACAGAAAATTGAGAGGGAAGAAAAAGGTGCAATGCTGACAGATAAGGTAGAGGGGGATAATATTCACATGACTTGAATAATAAAGTTCTAAAAAGGGTATATATTAAACATTGGTAGTTCTTGTTGGCACAAGGACTCAAATAGCTGCCCTTAAACAAATTCCTTTCTTTATGATTGCACACACAAATCCATTATTCTTCCTAAGTAATATTTATTGTAAGAACTGTACATAACCCCCCTTCCTACAATGATTTAAGAGGGAGGGTGATTCAGGTATCTTGAACAGATCTAGATTTTGCTTGTGGGATACCATGCTGTATCTTGCTCCCTAAAACTCCACTAGCATTGGCCATGTCAGTCTGAAACAGCCATCCTAGCTTACCACATTGCAATTGATTTTTATGCATTTGTATCATGAATGCAGCTGACTTTCAAAAGGAGCTTTACACCAGTACAGAAAGATTTGGAAGGACCTGTGGAAGCATTAGGACATGAAAACATAAGCAAGGTTTGACTGTAGGTTTGTTCTCCTTGTGAACCAATATTTTTCCATTATACCCAAGGACTTTATTTTTTTCCTTGATTCTACCCTAGTTCTGGTTTGTGATATCATTCATGCCCACATGAAAGAGTAGCAATACATAGTGGTCCGTATGCTTGAAAAGTTCTGGCACTCTCTCAGCAACACCATGGACCTTGGTTTCCAGGAAGCATCATATTCACTTGAGCCATTAACACCCAACTCTGATATGCAAATACACCTGTGTACATGGCATACAAATAATACCTTTATTTTCACAAAAGATAGCAATATTTCAGCTATGAGTCTCTAGTCTGTTTAGGGTTTTCTTTATCATGGCCATATTTTCTCCATGTAATTATGGACCTGGTGCTTCTCAAAATATTTAACAAATTTATAGCGCTAAATTCTGGTAAAGATACAAGAATCTACTTCACCGAACTCTGCTGTCAAAACTAGATAAAGATTGATACCAAAAAGTAAAAACCCTCAAAGTCTCTGTTTTACATCTTGAGGCATATTTCTACACAACCAAAGTCACCACGGTTACACGTTTCTCTGTCACAAAGAGTTGCATCTTTATACCCGTAGCATGGGGAACAAACAAGACAAATTAGAGATGTGTGCATGTCTATGGGGGTATGATATAATAGGCATCGCAGAAACATGGTGGGATGGCTCCTATGACTGGAGTGTTGGAATGGAAGGTTACAGGCTCTTTAGAAAAGACAAACACGGCAGGCAGGGAGGGAGAGTTGCCCTTTATGTTAGGGATAGGCTGGAGAGTATGGAACTCTGTCTGGGGACAGGTGAGCAGCCCACAGAGAGTTTGTGGATCAGGGTTAAAGGGAATATAGCTATGGGAGACATTACTGTGGGGATCTGTTACAGACCGCCTGATCAAGGAGAACCTGCAGATGAAGCACTCCATAGACAGATAGGAAAAGCCTCACGCTCGCAGGCCCTTGTTCTCATGGGTGACCTCAACCACCCTGACATCTGTTGGAAGGATGGTACGGCCCAGCACAAGCAATCCAGGAGGTTCCTCGATTGTGTGGAAGACAACTTCCTCCTGCAAGTAATAGAGGAGCCGACAAGAAGAGGTGCCATGCTTGACCTCATGTTCACCAACAGGGAAGGGCTCGTTGGAAATGTGACTCTCCAGGGCAGCCTTGGATGCAGCAATCATGAGATGCTCGAATCTGAGATCCTCAGGACAGTGAGAAGAGCGTGCAGCAAGCTCACTGCCCTGGACTTCAAGAGAGCAGACTTTGGCCTCTTCAAGAACCGGCTTAGGAAGGTTCCATGGGATATAGCCCTAGAGGGCAGGGGGGCCAAAACTCTTGGTTGATATTCAAGGATCACCTGCTACAAGCTCAAGAGTGTTGCATCCCAACCAGCAGGAAGTGCAGCAGGAGGGCCAGGAGACCTCCTTGGATGGAAAAGGCCCAGTTAGAATTAAACTTGGCTAGGGATATTAAGGATAGGAGGAAGGGATTCTACAGGTACATAGCAAATAAAAAACAGACTAGGGAGAACGTAGGCCCCCTCAGGAAGCTCTCAGGAAAACCAGATACACAGGATTTGGAGAAGGCTGAGGTTCTGAATGCCTTCTCTGCCTTGGTCTTCACTGGCAAAGGCTCTGACCAAACCACCCGAGTCTTGGAAGGCAGATGCAGGACTGTGAGAATGAAGATCTTGGGCCCACTGTAGGAGAGGATCTGGTTCGAGACCATCTTAAAAATCTGAACATGCACAAGTCCATGGGTCCTGATGAGATCCATCTGCGGGTCCTGAAGGAGCTGGCAAATGAAGTTGTGAAGCCGCTGGCCATCATATTTGAGAAATCATGGCGGTCAGGTGAAGTTCCCGATGACTGGAAAAAGGGACATATAACCCCCCTTTTCAAGAAGGGGAAAATGGATGACCTGGGGAATTACAGACCAGTCAGTCTCACCTCTGTGCCTGGCAAAATCTTGGAGCAGATTCTCCTGGAAGGCATGCTAAGGCACATGAAAATCAACAAGGTGCTTGGTGACAGCCAGCATGGCTTCACTAAGGGGAAATCCTGCCTGGCCTTCTATGATGGGGCTACAGAACTGATGGACAGGGGCAGACCAGTTGACGTCATCTACCTGGACTTGTGCAAAGCGCTCGACACTGTCTCACATGACATCCTTGTCTCTGAATTGGAGAGACATCAATTTGATGGATGGACCACTCGGTGGATAAAGAACTGGCTGGATGGCCGCACACAAAGAGTTGTGGTCAATGGCTCAATGTCCAGCTGGAGACCAGTAACGAGTGGTGTCCCTCAGTGATCGGTGTTGGGACCGGTCTTGTTTAACATCTTCGTCGCTGACATGGACAGTGGGATTGAGAGCGCCCTCAGCAAGTTTGCCGATGACACTGATGAGTAAAGTGGTTCAGTTGATACCCTGGAGGGAAGGAATGCCATCCAGAGGGACCTTGACACGCTTGTGAGGTGGGCTGATGCCAACCTCATGAAGTTTAACCATGACAAGTGCAAGGTCCTACACTGGGGTCGGAGCAATCCCAGGCACAGCTACAGGTTGGGCAGAGAAGAGATTCAGAGCAGCCCTGCGGAGAAGGACTTGGGGGTGCTGGTCGATGAGAAAATGAACATGAGCAGGCAGTGTGTGCTTGCTGCCCAGAAAGCCAACCGTATCCTAGGCTGCATCAAAAGGAGCGTGACCAGCAGGTCGAAGGCGGTGATCCTGCCCCTTTACTCTGCTCTTGTGAGACCTCACTTGGGGTATTGTGTGCAGTTCTGGTGTCCTCAACATAAAAAGGACATGGAACTGTTGGAACAAGTCCAGAGAAGGGCCACGAGGATGATCAGGGGACTGGAGCACCTCCCGTATGAAGACAGGCTGAGAAAGTTGGGGCTGTTCAGGCTGGAGAAGAGAAGGCTGCGTGGAGACCTCATAGCAGCCTTCCAGTATCTGAAGGGGGCCTATAGGGGTGCTGGGGAGGGACTCTTCATTAGAGACTGTAGTGACAGGACAAGGGGTAACGGGTTAAAACTTAAACAGGGGAAGTTTAGATTGGATATAAGGAGGAAATTCTTTCGTGTTAGGGTGGTGAGGCACTGGAATGTGTTGCCCAGGGAGGTTGTGAATGCTCCATCCCTGGCGGTGTTCAAGACCAGG
>NW_026913748.1:9677500-9722500 GCF_034315485.1 Pezoporus occidentalis | reverse complement strand
TAAATACTTGGTGGTAGGAGTTCATAGGCATATGTTGTAGATGTACTCCATGAAGTTCTATGCAAAGGCCAGGGGGTGACAATACGTGGTTCTGTTGTACAGAAGTCAGACACAAAGGTGTCCTGAATTCAGCCTCCCAAAAGAGCAGGTCCCAAAATCACTGTTGATGTGTGGAGAGGGTGCCACAGGTGCTGCAAGCTGCTTGCAGAAGCACTTCCAGGTTTCTCCACAGGTTTCAACACCCTTCTTATGAGACAGATGTAGAAACTAGATGTTACCCAATAGGATTTATGGAAGTAATTATAGTAGGTGTTTTGTGGCCATGCCAGCTCATACTCACATTTCAGAAGTCATAATTCTATCATTTCCTGGTTTAAGTGAAGCTTTGGTCTATAATGCATGTTGTCTTTGCTATAAAGAGAAAGGTAAATGGATCCTTTCCTAATATGAAAGATCATGTCCTTCACATGCTTAAAGACTTCAGTCGTACTTTAGCAATTAATTCTGAAACACATTGTCTTATTCTGGAAACCAATTTTATGCTGGATGTTTTCTTTGTGGATAAAATTTAACTAAACATGAAAACTATTATATAGCTGAAGAAAGGTTTTTATTACAGTTATTAGTGTACTTGATGATGATCTTACAAGAATTAGAAATGAGATGGACCTACTAGAACTTGCAGCCAAGTCCAGCTTTTGTATGGGTATGAATCCTACAACATATTCTCCATTTAGTTCAGTGATACCTGACTACCCATGCTGGGCATGGCACTGCCCCCTTATTTCAACAGCAAAAGAGCACCACATGTTTCTCTATGGATACATTCATCAATCTGGATGAATGCAATAAATCCATTGTGGATGCTTCCTACCCTATCTCCTTCATCAGATCTGAGGAATCCTGGGTGGGAGGTGAGGCAAGGTGAACAACAGGTAATACCACCAGGGTGATTTATCCAGCCTCCAGCTTCCATTTCATTACCACTTCCTATTACTTCCTATTAGATTCAGTCAAAGAGCAGGCTGCAGGCTAATAGGACAAGCACTCCTGGCACTTCCTGCCATTTTCCATCATCCTAAGATAGGTCTACTCCTTCATGATGTGGCACAGATGGAATTCAGCAGTTTAGGGAAAATGTGGCAGGCTGAAACCACCAGAGTTGATTGTGGCCAGCAGGTTGAGGGATGTGACTCTGATTCTCCCCCTTTACTCCACTCTGTGGGGACAAAGAGAGCCCAGCAAAAGTCCTGCATCCAGCTCTGGAGTCCTCAGCACAGAAAAGACATGGACCTGCTGAAGCAGGTCCAGAGGAGGGCCACAGAAATGATCAGAGGGCTGGAACACCTCTTGTGTTCTCCTGTGTCCTGGGGCCTTTCAGTACTTAAATGAGGCTTATAAGAAAGATGGTGACAGAATGTTTAGTAGGGCCTGCAGAGAGAGGATAAGGGGTAATGTTTTTAAACTAAAAGAGGGGAAATTTAGACTAGATATAAGGAAGTTCTTTATTGTGAAAGTAGTGAGAAACTTGAACAGATTTCCGAGAGAGGTGGCAGATGCCCCATCCCTGGAAGTATTCAAGGCCATGTTGGACAGGGCCCATTTTGGTAAGTTCTAGTTGAAGATATCCCAGCTTATTGTAGGAAGGTTGGACTAGATGACCTTTGAAGGTGCCTTCCAACCAAAACTACTCTATGATTCTATGATCTAATGGTAGGAGTTCATAGCCTATACTCAGAGCAACTGAGTTTAGGAAGTTGTTGCTGGGGACAGTTTAGAAAGATTGTATTGTCAGGCCACATATGTTGGGAAAGTCTCATCCTCCATCTAAGGTGAAAATTACATTTGTTGTGTCATCTCTCAGAATTATTCAGATAGATCAAGGATTTTTTCTTTAACAGGTTAATTTTGATTACTTCTACTTCTGTCTCCCTACAGAACCCAGGTATTTTTTTTTCCCCATTGCTAGGACTCTTAACCCTTTCCAGAAGCTGCAAGATAGTCTATTCTCCCACAGCTATCACTTAGTCAGCTTAAGTGATTCTATAATAGAATATATTAAAATTCTTATCTTTGAGCTGCCCTGATGTATCATCATACAACAGGATCTGTCACTATGTTTGAACATCCTTATTTAATATGTTAGGATGTTATCTACAATGTGTCATATCACTGTCCCTAGCTGCACCCTAATACATAAGGAAAAGCAGAACTAAGCAAGCACCCAGGCTGAGAATGAGTGGAAGAGCAAGTTCTGAAAAAGAACTGGGAATGTGACAGTGTTAACAAAAGAAGGTGTAAAATATTTTACAGTAAAATAACATTTATACTCTACCAGTTCCTCTCTCTCTTCTCTGTAGGAGGATTTGGTCTATTGAATAGTAGTAGTATCTTTAAAAGTATTTTGAAAAGTAGTATCTAAAAAATTGTATGATAGCCTTTAAAGTAGTTTATGAGTGAGCTATGTAGCAATATTCACTGAAGCACTCAGAATCAGAACAGAAAGTGAATATCCAGCAGGATTTATCATGCAATTAGACAAAGTTACTTGGTCTGAATTCCTGCTGTCCCTTATTTTTTCTTTGCTGAAGGGTAAAGCATGCAGTAATGAGTGTTAGCTATAACACCCTCATTCAGATGTGTGTGAAACATAAACATGAAATTAATACATCTTAAAATGCTGGGACTTAAAAACATTACCTCACATATTAAATCGGGATAAAAACATCTGCACAGGAGGAAATTGATCAGTGGCATTCACTGACAGGCTGAAGCAAAGAAAACAAAAGTGGTACTTGCACTAAATATAGTGTTTACTAAAGCATTACTGATCTATTCTGCAGGTCAACCCTCTCAAATCAACACTAATATTTGTCAGGGTTGAGCAAAACATGAGCACCCTGTGTTTGAGATTTCCATGAAATTTCTCTTGGGCTTTGTTTTTAGGTTAGGTACATTCAGGTAATACCATGCATAAAATAAAGCATGTTATAATAAGCTCATTTACATGCATTTTCATTAAATTGACATAATTTATGCCCTTTTGTGTGAATGCGAAGGGCTATACAGCAAATAAAATTTTGGTTACATGGATTTAAACACCTAACATGTTCTTGGAAACTACTAGAGACGAGCCAAACAGCAATAGTAAATGTAAATACTGGGTTTGACATGATATACATCTGGTAAATATGGATGTCTCTATGCTTCATTGTGTTGAAGGAAAATAGCTGATTGGGGCTTCAGAGGTAGAAATGTACATTGGCATAAACACTGACACTTTTTGGAAAGCAGGGATATATTCAGGAAAGCACTCACCTCCATGATGGAAGCAAAGAAAGATCACTTTTTCCAAGGAGAGTATTCCTTTTGTGGTGACTTATTGCGGAAAAGAGTGCTTCTCTAGCCTGGTACAAGTCATATGGCAGTGACAACACGATGCTCCCCTATAATCTCCAGTACATTTCTGTAAGAATTCAACAACACTGAAGCTGAATCTTATCCTCTGCTGTGTCATTTTTCACCAATGAATATATTCTGAACTAGAGGGTCTAAGATATTCATGACCTCTCTTGGGAAGGATAGTTAGACTCTGTCTTCTCTAATGATCCTCACCATACTTTCTCTGGGATTAGGAAGGACTGGCCTGTACTTTTGGACCAGAACTGATCCACCAGCTTTGCAGTTTTTCTTACATTAAGTCTCAGCTCACTTCTCTAATCTTAACCAGGTAGGAAGTGCCAAGAAGATTGCTTTAGATTCTAATTTCTAATTCTAATAAAACTCTGGGTTTGAATTCTTTCTTCTCCCAAAATTTTTCAAGGATCATTAGACTAGCCATTTTCTCTATGGTCTGATATTTGATATACAAAGTAAAAAGTCTTCACAGACAGGGTTGTCAAGATTTGGAAAAGGCTGCTCAGAGAAATGGTTGAGTCGCCATCCCTGGAAGTATTTAAAAGATGCGTAGACGTGGCATGCAGGGACATGGTTTAGTGGTGGACTTGGCATTGCTTAGGTTAATGATTGGATCAATTATCATAAAGGTCTTTTCCAACCTAAACCATTCAATGAGTCTACCTGTACTGGTCATGATGTGGGTGGATAGCTTCAAAGGCTAATGTTTAAATTGTACCTTGGTCCATCCCATGTGGCAGTTTTGGTGGAAACCATGTTTGCGTACTTGTAAACTATCAATTCCAGGAAATTACTGTGGTGTGGGGATATATATGGCATAGAAGTCTGCTTAATTTTCTATTGATAAGCAAGTTGTTTTCCCATGCAGCTTTAAACTACAGCTCATATAGTCAGAATAAGGTCAGGATTCATGCCTTTGAGGAGATATAGATTATGCAAAGAAACTAATAATATTTTAAAAAATCATCCTGAATTTCTTCCCATTCTAGACAACTTGAAAGGTACTTCTGCTAAGCCCTTGTCTTCTCCTTCATTCCAGGGTAGTGTAACTAGTCTCACATGCCCTAATGACTCAATAGGAAACCATCAGCATTTTTACACAGAATTTTAACATCAGCTAACAAGCCAGGTCAAGAGGAGTATCCTACAATTCTACTATAAGTTCTCTGGAACAAGCAGAAAACATACGTAACATCTGGCAATGAGCTACCACCACTTCTGTAATCCCTGTGTCCTTTGACTCATGGAGATTTGTGCAAATGGGGGCAGGCAGAACCTTTTTAAAAACATAGCTCCATCTATATTCATCTAGAAGACACATTTTTCTGCATACTGGATTTTTGGTTTTATTTTATTTTCCAGCATTCTGTTAGATGTAGTTCTGATTATAACCTGACCACCAAGCCCCCAAACTGAACTTTTGTACTGACTGAAATTAAAGGAAGTGTGTTTATGAAAGTCAGCAAATCTGTGAGTCAAAAGAAGACACCTTACCAAAGGGTCAGAATTTGATATAAGGAAAAAAACATCCAAAAGCATGGAAGAAATTCTACTGCTTGGGTAAAAAGATTCTGTTGCTGAGAAAAATCAAACATTAATAATTCATTTCTTTAAAGACTTTCTACTCTTTACTCTAAGAAGGTAAAATAGTTTGAAAGCCCCACAAAGGTGAGGGAAAATATTTTATGTTTCTTTACCTTCAGCACATTTTAAGCCAATTGACCTCAGTATGGTGGAAGGGCCTCCAGTAGAGGCCCATGTTTTCTCATGGCAGAAAACAACTTTGAATGCCTAATACAAAATTTAATATCTATTAGCTGGGAAAGAAAGGAAAAGAGGAAAAAAAAAGAAAAGAAGCTACCATATTGATGACTCAGCTCATCTATCTCAGTTTATAACAGCATCTCGGATCAAGGGAGATTGGAGAGGAGAGTTAACCAACTTTTTCACAAGTATCCGGGTTGAAATGTAATATATTTTCCTCCTTTTCTACAATAAGTTATTGTATGTGGTGGAATATTTACCCTGGTTTTCTAAGGCATTGTTCCTCACTGAGATTTGGACAGACAAGGAGACACTGAAGGGGTGCATTTATTGGAGGAGGTTTCGCTTATACATTGTCCAGTTATAGCTTGTACTACTAACACATTCCATATTCTTTAATATCGGGCAGAAAACCATACAGCCACTAACCTCACTGACATTTTTCTATCCTTTGAATAAAGCAGAACATTCAAGAGCTAAAACAAAAGTTTTTAAGAGGTCTTATTTATTGACAGGGTATTCAGATAGGGCTTTTGAGGGTTAGCTATTGGGGTAGGGATGATGTGGCTAAAATATTGGTATTCATTTTCTTATGTTAGTCAGCAATGATGCTATTGACTTATTTTTATTGAAAACTTCTTTTTTTTTCTATACTGAAGTAGTTAAAAACCTAAAAACCTGCCTCAAGTCTGGAGGTATATTCCAGACAACAATATTTTGCATTTCTGTACAGTGAGGTTTTGCATAGCTCTGCATTTTGAACAATCACTTGCCCATATTTTCACTTTTAATTAAAAAATCTAACAGTCTTTATTCTGTGCCTTTCACCGTGTAGCACTTCTTACTTTAGTGTTTTAGCAATTAAAAAACATTTATTGATCTTCATCAGCTTTGCTAAATTTTGTTAGAAGTAAACAGTATTAGAGCTGGACTGACAGATCACAGAGAAATCGTGATAATCTAAAGTCACATCTAACTCTGCTTCTCAGAAAATAAAATTATCAGCAATTAGATGCATCTTCATAGTCTTCCTGTAGTCAAACAGACCAAGCAAATTGCGAAACATGGAACGTCTCAGAAAGAATACCTTGTCACTGTAGGTTGATAGCTATGGATTACCTCATCACAGCCCACTGTTGAAAGAGCTATAGGTGAAGTGCTGGTCTTATCTTTAAAGATCAAACCTTATATTTTATTTTTTTAGAACACCAGCATTTACTTTAGATTCAGTCTATAAACTTCAGAGAAGTCTAATATTTACTCATTTTTTTGTTTTTATTTTGTCTTTCTGAAAGCACTACCAGCACCAAAGAGATGAAAATGCCACCACAGTAAAAAATAATAAGCCTATTGAAAACACATGGAAGTGATTTCTCAGAATATCCTCACCATACTCCTACCTATAAAGTTCACCCACAGAAACAGTATTATGTCATGTTTTTATCACAACCAGAAAAAGACACCACCTATTTTCAAAATGCAGTAGTTATCCAATAGAGATATCTGCAATTCAGATTACAAAATCTTGACGAGGAAGTAGACCATGCTATTCACAGTCCAAAGAAAACACATTGGTTTAGTATAAAACAACAGGCAGTGAAGCAAATTACATGTTCCTCTCCTATATCTTTATGATATGTAATTTTTGTAATCAACGTAGTAATTGTTTTGTCCGTTAGCTTGATAATGGCATCAAGTTATTTTCATTGAATACTTGTAACAGTTGTATATTTCTACCCAAACGTGCTGCTATGCAGTGGTTTACTGAAAAAAAAATAACAAAGAAAAGAAAGCCAATTGCAATATGATTGATGGCTTGGCTTCGTGAGCAAGGATTTGGGAAGGGCTTTAACCACGCTTACTACAAGCACGATGACCAAGGGCATGTGGGATATGCAAATCTGGTTGGAAAAAAGGGTGCTTAGGCAATCGGGAAGTGTCCGACCAGGACTCTCATCTCCTGAGCGATCTCGAGCTACCCATGCGCTGATCTGCCTGCATGCAAGGCTGGATCTGCAGCTACCCACATTTACAAACAAACACTGTAAATTTTAAAACAAGACTTCCCTAGGTAAAGCTGCACAAATCTGTTCTTAAGAAGGAGCAATCATAATCAATATAGTTGGTTTCAAGAGGAAAGCTGTTCAAGAAGAGTTCAAATGAGCACAGGTATATGCACATTTACAGGCTTGGCTGACTGATGACTCAAACTACCATTTGAAACAGGTAAAATGTAGAAGTTTCTGCTGTTTCATCTTGTGCTGCTTCAAGCAAATCACAAAAGGACAAAGCCCTAGCACTGAGCTTCACAACTTACCGATAAACTCATTTTATTTGTTTATCATTTCTCCTACTCTTATACCAAGACTATCCTATTGTGGTCCCCAGCCATCCCTAAATAAGTTCCTCTTTTAGAGAGAGGAGTGTCATTGCTACCAGCTATCTCACACATCAGGTACAGTTTTAGTAATTGAGTTTTTGGGGCATGCCAGTATATCCCCCGAGACTACAAAATATTAAAGCACGTAAACAAGATGCGGTCAAAGATACTGAACTCTTTCTTCCCACCTTCCCACTCCATCAGCTGGAGGTGCCATCATCCACCTTTCAATAATTCCTCCAGTGTATTTGAGCTAGATCAAAAGTTTCAAGCTCAAGAAAAATTGCTTCAGAAACTTAGCAAATGCAAAATGAACCAAGCAAACGTCTTCTTCAATCCACTACAAGATATAGGTACTTCTGTTTCATTTTAAAGTGTTTAAACATGGCAGAAAACTTATTTCTTATAAAATTCTAGCTACATTTTTCACCTTGATGTCTAGAAAAGTTTTATTTGAGAAGTACTGCAGATGCCAAGCCCATAGAAGAGTATTTGTTTTAACCCAGAGGCCCTACATTTCAGTCTTTATGTAAGATTCCTTTCAGGCAAAGGTATGACTCTGCTAAAGAAACAGGATGCAAGGGGATGCCACTTCTCAAAATTCTTCCCTCCACAAGAGGAAGGTTAGAAGCAGGCTGAAATCAGAAGTCATTCATTATAAATCCTATGCCTTCAGATACTATGGTCTGGTTAAGAAAAGAACAAAAACATTGAGATACTACATGGTAGGAAAATGCTACCTCTTAATACATGGGAAAGGGTTTGGAATTAGTTTCCTTCTCGTTTTTAACATAGTTGAGGGGAGGTGGTTTGCACATCAAGGCCATATCACAGTTACTGAATTCACACCCAAAAAAAAAGAACATCCGGCTTTAACAGCTGCATCTGTTTGCATTTTAATTTCAATATATGTTGATGAGAGAGTGGTAAAAGACCAAGTACTGAAACAAATAAACAAACAAGCAAAAATAATTTACTTATTGTTGTGGTTTAACCCCAGCCAGCAACTAAGCCCCACACAGCCGCTCATTCACTCACCCTCCAGTTAGATGGGGGAGAGAACTGGAAGGGTAAAAGTGAGAAAAATTGTGGATTGAAATTAGGACAGTTTAATAGGTAAAGCCAAAGCCACACAAGTAAGCAAAGCAAAACAAGGAATTCATCACTACTTCCCATTGGTAGGCAGGTATTCAGCCTTCTCCAGGAAAGCTGGAGGAACATTTCTTCATCAAGACAAACACCACCACTCTGAATGATCCCGTCCTTCTTCTTCCCCCAGGTTTTGTTGCTCTGCATGACATCATACAGTATGGAATAACCCTTTGGTCAGTTGGGGCCAGCTGTCTTGGCTGTTTCCCCTTCCAACTTCTTGTGCACCCCCAGCCTCCTCAGGGGTGGGGTGAGAAGCAGAAAGGCCTTGTCTTTATGTAAGCACTACTCAGCAGTAACCAAAACATCCCTGTATTATCACCACTGTTTACAGCACAAATCCAAAACATAGCCCCACACTAACTCTATCCCAGACAAAACAAGCACAGCTATCCACAGTGAATTCTAAAGGTCACTTGCATTCCTCCCTACTTTCCTTCATTTTGACGCTTGGAATTTCTTTTTCATCTATCAACGTAGAAGTATGCTACAGCTTTCACAGAATGACAGACCTCAATCACACTTCAAGATTAGCCCCTAAAATGTCCACATCATCACCATGGTTTAAGTAGTCTTTTCCTATTTGCACTTTAATATGCAGCTTCAAGTTATTGGAGATAAATGAGTTACAGTGGGGAGAAAGGCAGACAGATTTGCAAAATGTGAAAGGCAGATCTAGAAAAGGAAGATGTGTATTGAAAGAAGAACCCAGAGAAGGAGGCTACTGAAAACAACTAAATGGATTAAAGGAGAAAATGAGGATTAAAAAAAGAAAAGATTTCACAAGAGACTTATTCTGCAGCCAAAAGCTGAAAAGATAAAAGCTCCTCTGGACCATGAAGAAGACTCTAGGAAAATAAAAGGTAAGCCCATGACAAAGAGAGAAGCTAAGAAAATGGAAGACTATGAAAATGTCAGAGGCTGAGTAGAAATTCTGAGACAATAGTGAAAAAGCATAACATGGAATAAGAGCATTTGAACAGGAAAGAAAGAAGTCAAAGTGTTTGAGAGAAGCAGCGCTTCAAAAATTAAGGATGAAATTATGCTATATAAGAAAGAATAAGGATATGAACTGAAAATGTTAAACAATGCATACTTTCATGTCACAAAAGGATTTGATGGTGGTAGCAGAATGGTGTCAGAAAATCATACAATGGTTTGGGTTGGAAGAGACCTTGAAGATCATCTACTTCCAACCCCCCTGTGATGGGCAGGGACACCTCCCACTAGACCACCAAAGCCCTGTCCAACAGCCTCATCCAAAGCCCCATCAGGCTCATCCTGGCCTTGAATGCTTCCAGGGATGGGGCATACACAACTTCTCTGGGCAACTTGTTCCAGGGTCTCACCATCCTCGTAGTAAAGAATTTCTTACTAATGCCTTATCTAAATCTCCTCTTTTTCAGTTTAAAACCATTCCGCCTTGTCCTATCAAAAGCTCCTCTCCAGATTTCTTGTAGGCCACCTTTACGTACTAGAAGGCTGCTGTAAGTTCTCCTCAGAGTCCCCCTGACATGGGCTCTCCCCTGAGATAATAATTCTTGATGATCTTTTTTATAGTATTTTTTAGACAAATTCCCTAGCTCAGCCTGGGGAATAAGTTGAGTCAAAGCTGT
The DNA here is from genome assembly GCF_034315485.1 of Pezoporus occidentalis. Taxonomy (NCBI): domain Eukaryota; kingdom Metazoa; phylum Chordata; class Aves; order Psittaciformes; family Psittacidae; genus Pezoporus; species Pezoporus occidentalis. The sequence goes on along the minus strand of NW_026913748.1, from coordinate 9,712,174 downwards.
TCCTTGCTTTTGTCCTAGGCTGTAGGTCGATAGAGGAAGAGTGATTCATTAGACAGACCCTCTTTAAGAAAGATGCTTATTGTTGACATTAATGCAATGGAGAGGGCTTGGCAGAATTGCCTTGGCCTTTGCCTAGAGAGAAATCAGATTTACTTTGGATTCAATCTCAGAGTTGGGGACAAACATGCCCTTTCAGACAACCTTTCAAAGCATCACCACTCACTTGCCCCGGATCAGCCCCCAGGCATACCGTATTGTTTTCACCTTCTCTTGGAAAAAGTTAACAGTTGGTGGCTGTCAATAGGGACTCATGGTGCATCCTGCAGTGAGCATGATGCAACCAGTGTCAGAGGTAGAGCTAAAAGGGTGCCAGGAAAAATAAACAAAAGTACAAAACCGAAAAAGAAATCTGTTAGTCTGAGACACAGCAGCCAGCTGGGTAGGAGAGATGCAAGAAAAATGAAAAATAAACACAAAAAGACAAAAAATTAGAACAGGGTATAAAGCACAACAAAAGCACAGGTAATTGCACATTCTGATTGAGTTATCCTCAGAATAGACTGCTTTTTCACAACCGTTATCATCACGCAACACAACCATTGTCTTTCTAATCACAGTCCTATATAAAGTGTCAATAGATTAAAACATCAATTTACTACCAAAATTTCTACAGAGGTAAAAATCTAGTCTTGGCTGGTCCCTTAAAGCCAAGGAGCAAATTTTAAAGGTGCCTATGTTATGATGAGTCATGAACAACTTAAGTCAGTGTCTGGTTCACAAAAACTTAAGCAGCAGTCTGCCTCCTGTTTTACTTCTGTTTACCTCAGAAGTACAAAATAGATACTGAAAGAGAGGACCAACAAAATTATATCCAGCTTGTTTTAGCAACTCACAGAAGGAATTTCTGTTAATTGACACATTAACAGGAATCGCAGATTAAAATTTATAAAGAAATAATTTATTTTTTTTTAAATGTGTTTTGAAACTGGATTTAGGCTATGAGGTCATTTAGGCAATAACCAAATTACAAGCTCCAAAACTTCTGAACCTTGGGAAGAGCAGATAAAATTCTGAGATGAGGAATTCATCTATGGCTTTGATTATATTAATGCACTTTCCCTTTTTTTAAAAAAGGGAAATCATTTAAGAGCAGTTTTTCTGATGGGGAAAATGTTTACATTGCTGTTCAGAGTCTCTGATGCTTTAAGGGGAAAAGCACAGAACAATGCTGTAAGTTTGTATTTGCAAGTAAACACCTAGTTATAAAGACAACATTGAAAAGAAAGTAATGAAATTCCAAGGTGTTCTAGGATAGCTGCTTTATTCTGATCAGTGGTAGATTGCAGTATTGACCAAGTGTCAGACACAGAGCGATACAGTGATTGAATAAAAGTGTATACATAATCGTAGCAGAGAACTTTGCCAGGACTAACTCTGTTGTTTTTCCTGTAATACCAAGAGAAACCTTTCCTTATTCCCCCTTTCCTTCTCTTTGCCATCCATACCCTTATTCTCCTGTAGAGTGCAAATACATTTCAATTCACCTCCTCCTCCTTTTCTGTTAATAATAATAAAAAGATAAAATAATGCAAGGTGTCTTAGCTGGAGACACTGATGAAATATTTGTAGACTAGATGTTAATCTGTTATCTGTTCTGTAGGTGTGAGATGTGATGAAGATGACAGAGAATCCTGTTTTGCGGGACCTAAGAAATTTGAGCCAAAGATATTTAGATCTGTCTTTGGACACTGCAAATCAGTTATTATGGGAGGGGGAAAACCCTTGGGAAGCCTATCTTGAAACATACTTCAAATGCCAGGGGACTTGCATGAAAATTGGGTAATGAATGAAATTCTGATTGCAGAAAAATCACTCAGGGACATGTCTGCTGTTGCATGCCACTGCTCTCTATGTAAACCCTAAATGCTTAATGATGTAAACTTTTGTACTGCAGATTTTGTAATACATTCTCCCCCTCAGACAGCTTTTTTCCTCTTGGACAAGGAGGGTGTCAGGTGGAATGCTAGTTTTGTCCACTGGAAAAAAAGATAAATAATTCAGCAGCTGCTGTGATGGTTTAATAGCACACAAGACCAGGTGTGAAGGAAGTAAACTTTCTCACAGGGATGTGAGAGTTACCCTAACAGAGAAGCAGCAGTATGTCAGTAGCTAAGCTGTTGCGAAGTCTGGAGTAATATATATATTAACTTCCCAGGAAGAAGAGATGTCTCCGTCATTTTATCTGGGATTTATTATGCAGTTCTTTGCCAGGATTTTCCTCCAGTGGAGGGAATTTTATTCCTGTCAGAGACAGAAAGACTGGATTCTACATATCTTTTACTAATATTTGGCACTGTCATACTATGATGGACAACATAGCTTAAACTAGATTTTCAAGATCCATTTGGGTATTCTGCTTCTTTGTCTTTTTTCAAGGGTTTTTACACTCTAGATATTGAGGGTTCCTTTACCATTCCTGTCCTGAATATTTGGGTTCAAATGGCTGTATGTCACCCATTTCAGCGCTGGCACTACAAAGCTTCCCACCCATGCAGAGCTGAGCTGTCTCTGTCAGGCTGTGTGACATCTAATCACCTTTTGTGATTCAGACTGCTCAGAAGACAAAATATGCTACTGTTTTGCTCTCTTACTCTATTATTTCTTTATTAGAGGGGTGGAGATAGAGAAGAGCAGGGGAAAAAAAGACAAGTTCAGAAATTTCAGCTATTCAGAAGAAATATGTAAAGAAGCAAAAAAAGTAGAAGGAAAAGGGGACATTTGTCCCTGTTAGTAAAAGGCCTCACCACCCAGGTGGGGCAGGTGCAGCATCACAACTCTTACTGATCATTTTGATGTGTTGAATCTTTTTCTTAAATTAAACCATTAACAACTGAAGACTTGATTAAGGATAATTCAGTGTTTCTTGACACATTTTTCTATATGAAGGAAAAGAAATTTTATGAGAAAAAACCTATCCTTATTCTTCAGGCAGCTCTAGCTTCCATATTCAAATGCATAACAGAGACTTATTTTCCCAATAAACAATTTTTTTTCCCAAGTCTGTATCACTGACCAGTCACAGAAAAACTTTCTTTGTTTTGATGAATAAATACACGATCTCTGTTTTACAGGCTGAAAAACTGAGTATAAAATTGAAGACAGCAACAGGAATGCTGGCCAGAGATCAATAGCTGTTGCCCAAATCTGTTGTTAAATTGCTAGCCCACAGCAGTTTACACTGCATGTCAACAATTTTATTTTTCAGTATGTGTTTTTATCCACCACCCAAAGTAAGACTTGTGACCATGTAAGGGGCATCTTAACCCTGAACATGCTAGGAAAATCTCTAACAAAATCAAAATATTTGATTTCGACAATTCAAGAGATATAAATACAACTAATATGATTAAAGCAGACTGAGATTTTAAGGAAGGCTCTTCCTTCAAGAAAATTCCAGTTCTTACATCCTGTATTTCTCATCACTGCTAGAAACACAGGAATGGAAACAGTAGATTTATTTATGCCACCACTAGAATATGAATTAAGTTGATTCATAAAAACAGATAGGCATTTATCTGAACTTCTAAATAGATCAGATTCATTGAATTGTCACTCACTGTGTGTTCCCTTTGTGGATATCCCTATTGTGGATATCCAGGGGAAATCCTGCCTGACCAATTTGGTGGCCTTCTATGATGGGGCTACAGAACTGATGGACAGGGGCAGAGCAGTTGACGTCATCTACCTGGACTTGTGCAAAGCGTTCAACACTGTCCCACACGACATCCTTGTCTCTAAATTGGAGAGACATCAATTTGATGGATGGACCACTCGGTGGATAAAGAACTGGCTGGATGGCTGCACACAAAGAGTTGTGGTCAATGGCTCAATGTCCGGCTGGAGACCAGTAACAAGTGGTGTCCCTCAGGGATCGGTGCTGGGACCGGTCTTGTTCAACATCTTTGTCAGTGACATGGACAGTGGGATTGAGTGTGCCCTCAGCAAGTTTGGTGACAACACTGATGAGTAAAGTGGTTCGGTTGATACCCTGGAGGGAAGGAATGCCATGCAGAGGGACCTTGACACGCTTGTGAGGTGGGCTGATGCCAACCTCATGAAGTTTAACCATGCCAAGTGCAAGGTCCTACACTGGGGTCGGAGCAATCCCAGGCACAGCTACAGGTTGGGCAGGGAAGAGATTCAGAGCAGCCCTGAGGAGAAGGACTTGGGGGTGTTGGTCTATGAGAAAATGAACATGAGCCGGCTTCAGTGTGCGCTTGCAGCCCAGAAAGCCAACCGTATCCTGGGCTGCATCAAAAGGAGCGGGACCAGCAGGTCGAAGGAGGTGATCCTGCCCCTCTACTCTGCTCTTGTGAGACCTCACCTGGAGTACTGTGTGCAGTTCTGGTGTCCTCAACATAAAAAGGACATGGAACTGTTGAAACAGGTCCAGAGGAGGGCCTCAAGGATGATCAGGGGACTGGAGCACCTCCCATATGAAGACAGGCGGAGAAAGTTGGGGCTGTTGAGCCTGGAGAAGAGAAGGCTGCGTGGAGACCTCATAGCAGCCTTCCAGTACCTGAAGGGGGCCTATAGGGATGCTGGGGAGGGACTCTTCATTAGGGACTGTAGTGACAGGACAAGGGGTAACGGGTTAAAACTTAAACAGGGGAAGTTTAGATTGGATATAAGGAGGAAATTCTTTCGTGTTAGGGTGGTGAGGCACTGGAATGGTTTGCCCAGGGAGGTCGTGAATGCTCCATCCCTGGCGGTGTTCAAGACCAGGTTGGACGAAGCCTTGGGTGATATGGTTTAGCCTAAGGTGTCCCTGCCCATGGCAGGGGGGTTGGAACTAGATGATCTTAAGGTCCTTTCCAACCCTAACTATTCTATGAGTCTATGATTCTATGATTCTATATATGAGCAAATGAATTCCCATGGCAGGAGCCATCACCAAAAAAGAAGCTTTAAATAGAAGTTGAGGCAGTTAAGAAAAGTAAGTATCTGGAGTGCTAAGTGCCAGTCCTTAGAGTTGACAGACCATGATAATTAGCAAAAGTGAATCATAACTTTTTTTCTACATTATTTGTTCGTTTTGATTACACGATAAGTATTCATTTTCATGTCTGTACCAGATCAGCACAGAACTTGCCTCATATTTTAGTGTAACACTATTTTGCCTGATTTTTGTTATTGCATATATAAATTGCAGGAGGAAGTTACCACATGTTTTCCATGGGTAGAACTCCTAAGTATTTCTAAATACAATATATTTACCTACCCTCCTGGGATGCCAAATATGGCGGGAACTGTAGAGTAGAAAACAACGGATGGCAACCCTCTGCAAAGGTTGCAATGAAGCTACTGTTGGTGTCTCTTAATCTGAGTGGATATAGGGTCTTTTGTTCTAAGCAGCAGCTTCAGTGCCTCTACAACCAGATGAAATTAATTTTACCATGCATTTGATTTTGGTTATGGTCACGGACTTTGCCCAGGAACAAAAAGTTTATTTCATACACTAGTGCTCAGAAATATCTACCAGTATATGAAAATGGTAAATATAAATCTAATTTATATTTTGTTATTCTAATTTAATAACTTCTATTTAACTTTCACAAATGTCATCCACTTCCACTGTGATCCCTTAGCAGAAGTTAATTGTGTAACCTAACTGGGATAAGAGTGGTTCCACTAATTTTTTATTTCAAGATAGGCCAATGGGTAAACAAACATTTAAATATATATAAATGCTATATATATGTTTGTACATTATCCCCCCCAAAAAAAATAAAAAACATTGAGAAGTACACTGGGTTCAGCAAAAGACGGATGACAACATCCTTTTTTTTCCCTGGCAACTTTCAGAAGCTCTGCACTAAAAGTAAGGAGTTTTTAGAAAGGGGGGACTATGCAAGAAAAGGATATATTTAAGCCTGTGAGCTTTCAATTAGGCACATAGAGAAAGAGATTGAAAATCAATTTAAACTGTAATGTGGCCCTCTACCAAGGAGTAACCAACCTCTTTGTATGGATGTTCAAAGGCAAACATCTAATTTCTACCAAGGCAAAATCTCAGTGTTGCTATACATTAAGTGTTTTCTCCATAGACAAAAATATCACCAGGTCCAAAGGAATGACTCCATGTGTCACAGACTATTTAATGGGCTGATGCCAAGAACCTATTCCACACTATCAGCACTTTATCGTACAAGCCCAAGCAAGTCTTTTCACATTTACATGCCTCAGTTTCCCCATCTTCAAAATAGCTGCAATATTTTTTATATTAGAGCAATAACATGAGGCTGCTGTCACACTGGTAAGTGGCTTAGAGATCCCTGGATAGATGCTGACTTGGCATATAAGTGTATATTTACAAATGAAGATGTATTCTTTTGTTATGAATATTGTGTATTACAGGCAGCTTGCATTATCAATTTAATGTATACGGAGATTCAATCAAAGCTGTTTAAGACCTTGAAAAAGACGCTACTCTGTGTACATTCTGATAGGCTAAGTGTTGATTCAGCCTACACACACACACAAATAATATCTCGAGTCATTAGGGTCTAGCTTTTTTAAAAAGCAGTTTTCAAACTTTCAAAAATCCTTTCTATGTGTGATCTGTGAGTTGCCTTCTACATTTGAAGCTGATAATATGCAGGAATGTTCACATTCATGAGACAATAGCTTTGACTGAATGCTGTAAAATGAAATAGTCTCTTTCAGTTTTTCCTTTCAAAAGGAAAATTGCATAAATAATACATTTGGGCCTTGCAATACAAAACAAGCACAATAGCTACTTTACAGCTTTCATCAAAATGAAGGCCATCTTTTTCATTTATATTATGAAACTGGTAATACAATATCATCATCTCCGATTGGCTGAAATCATCTAGACTGTGAGCTCTCCTTTCCAGATAATGCCACTTGGTCCCTATGTCAATGGAATGTGTAATGGTGGGACATGTAAGACAAATTTTTGTCATTGGTTAGCAATGAGGCTTAAAAAAAAAAAAAAGTAATAATGGAGATTTATTGAGGAATAAGCTATTCTTCCCAGTGAAAAAGAGTAATACAAGTATCTGAAATGCTCCTGAGCTCCTTGGTGATGTTTTGCTTTTGCATTTGTGCTCCTTTGCATTCTTAATATGTTCTGTTTCAAAGGGGAAAGAGTACGCAGTGATGGAAAAGGTAGCCGAATCTCAGCAAGACCTTATAGTAAAAGTTACATCCTTAATTTCCTGTTTAACATTAGATTTTGCTCCATCAGACAGAAAAACCCCCAAAACATTTAGGCAAGGTCACAAAGGATTATGTGACAGTGCTGGAAGTGCGCATTTGTGCATTATTCTCAAGTCCATCCTGGTGGCCATTTTGTCTGCTCCTCACTCTCAGCTGAAGCTCCTTCTTTGACAGCTGTCGTTGTGTTCTCCACTCTGTTTCTTGTCTTTGATCTACTGTCCTCTATCTTGGACTAAAACTGAACCTGAACCAAACATAGAGTACGACTAATAACACAAATCTGTTCACAGTCATCCTTAGGAAATTCTCAAGCCCTCATGGCCACAGATATTTTGCATTTCTCTAGACCTTTCCTGTATCATGAGAAAATATGACATTCTGCCTGGGCAAAGAATAATATTTTCTTTCATATGACAAATGCTCTACCCTTCATTTTCTCTCTCAATTGTAGTAGCACTTTTTACTTCGCAGATGTATTCACAAATTACAGATCCTGAGTTGATTTTCCTCTCTCACAATGACCCAGAATGGAAATCAGAGCAAAACCATGCAGTTTTAGACGAGATAGATACTTTGTAGAGCCACCTCTTTGACTGCATAGAATGCGTACACAAAAAGCAATGACATTGTTACAGACTCAGCAGTTGGTGTTGTCTAACATGTTTAGGTCCAGTCCAGGTCTGCCCACAAAGCAGACCACCAGAAGCAAAAGTAAACTAATTGCTGAATGTGTTTGCTTTAACATGCATCAGATTTAGAGAACATACCATCAACCTTTCCCAGACATCTGTCTACAGAAACTACACCTCTAAATGGTATGGAAGTACCAAAATCAGCTCAGAATGGGCAATATCTTTTTTGTTGGCATGGATGGTCTTTTTTTTCCAAGGTCTTTGACTACACCTCATCCAGAGCATGAAGGGATTCACTCTACTAAGAAGGATCATTGGTCTATTCAGAGAGTAGCCTGATGTGCTAAGTTGAAAACAAGACCTATTTGACCTAAATGACAAAGCAGTTCCTTAAGAATGTTTTCTCCTTTACTGTGCTTTGACTTTTTCCTTTGTAAAATGGAATTTGGCTCCTCTGGGAGTGTTTTGAGCATGACTTGCCATTTTTTATCCATGGCATTATGCCAGTAGATATTGTTTAACTAAACCCCAGTTGTGTTTGAGATGGGAGACTGGGCTACTAAACTTCCATGGTTAGTGCAAACCCTACTGAGCGCTCTGTTTCTTCTGCACTTAATCACTCTCTCATTGATTTACAATTCTATTTTCTGCAAGGACAGACTTCCCTTGTTCTGTTTATTGAATTCAACAGTATGGGTCCATAATCCTTCTCCTTTCTCATTTTAAGATGAGAGAGAGTGGAAGTCTGTATGAAACTTCTCACTTTCAAGCTGGGAGCTTTCAGTTTTATTGCAAAATGCAGTTGGAACAGAAATTCGTATCTTAATGTTATAAATTGTATTTTCCTCATCAGATGAACAAATCCAAACTTTCTATGCAGGCACTGAATTCAGGCATTCTAAATCCACATCTGGAAATTGAACACTGACACATATCTTCTGGGCAAAGGTGCAGCTATTAGATGATATTTGAATGCCAAGGTCAGCCATTAAAATTACTCTCTCCTCCACTTCATTTCAATATTGTACTACAAATGTCATCAGGATTGTGACATGTATTGTAAGACTATAACATTAATTTTCAGCGGGTCTGTAATTATATTTCTTTCACTGTGGAAGTGTTAGCTCTGATTTGATAAAGAATAATGCTGTATCAGTACCTGGGCAGACTTGTAGAGGAAAAATCCCAGGTACTGAGAATTCACAAGGGGAACCTTGCCATTCGAAAAAAATCATTTGGGTCCAGATCTTCTACTGACATGGGCCTACTGAGGTATGAAACTAACATGTTCATGATCAAATAGCCCTGGCACATTTCACAAAAAAGTTACTTCCAGCACATTTCTGGCTCTCTGGATATATTTCTCCTATAACTCACAGGATACAGCATTGCCCACTTGTATCAATCCCAGGTCCGGCTGCTTAACTTGCTGCCATTTCTTGTTTCCTTTTCTCTTGGCATTATGCCACAGGGTTTGCTACTGGGTTAGTTAGCTGGTCACTGAGCATTTTCTGGGAATTCAGCTGCATTAGTGTTAAATCATCCCACTTCAGAATGCCATAAAATGAATTTAAAAACCTTTTCTACTAAGCAGAAAGTTACTCAAGTGCTTCCCACCCAGCCAGACTGGCATGCTGCTGCAACCAGCCCCACCACCCAGTGCAGTGCAGAGGTAACATGCCCTGATTGGCTTCACCCTAGCTTTCCCTCTGGGCTCTGCCATTTGCAGATCCTGTCCTGATGTGGCTGACGCAGCAGAGACCACAGCACAAACACAGGCATTTCTCCATGGGTTTTAGTCACTTCTGCTCATCCAAAAGCTCTTCCAAGGTCCTCTCTCACAAGGAGCCCTACAGCAAACTGCAAGACAAATACAGAGTTCTCTGGGAGTAGTCAATGCCCTTGGGATAGAAAAAAGAAGAGGTCTTTGAAGACTTGTTTTCTACAAGTACTTAAGCACAGGAGGCTTTAATCTTGTTAGATATGGACTTGTCCATTCTGTTTGTTGTTAAACGAGAACCTTTTTTTCCTAACCCTATGCTTATGATGAAGTAACGTGTGATGACTGTGTCTGTCGAGGACAAGACGAGAAGAGTCCTTGATTCAAGGAGTAGCAACCCTGAAAGGAAGTTCAGTGTGGAGGCTGGATACTTCATGCCTAGTGAAAGGAAGTGTTTTTGCAATCTGTTGCACAAGCAGCTGTGTGAGAACCACTTCTTTCTCAAGAGCGAGGAAAAGAAAGACGTATTCTTGTTTGCAGAACTCAGCAATGTTACCACTCCTAGGTTTCTCCCTGCTTGTGCTAACTCAGTGAAAACGAAGACTGCAAGGCAATAATAAAATATACTTACTACTTTTGTACCCTGCCAGCTATTAGACTTACAAATTTCATACTGTTAGTACTACTTATTTACATTCTACTACATGTACTACTTAGTTACTCAGCATCTCCTACTATCCTAAAATATTTAAAAGCAATTAGCAAGCTCTCCTCTAAAAGTACAAGATTTGATTGTGTAATATTTAGGAGATGTGAAGACAAATATCTTAACTACTGCACACTGGTTCGTCGCATACCTCAGCATCATCCTTTCTTGGGGAGGCTTGGGAATTGCAGCAAAAATGTGTTACAAAAGAGAACCTACACCAAGTTAAATCTTAGGGTTACCTTCTGAAAATCATGGTGAGTAGGTATTAATAGCATGCAGTCAGCTCACAGAGAAGACAAATTTTGTCTCAGCAGAACAAAACTGAATGCATGTAGAACTATACATACTGAAAAGCACAATAGAATCATAGAATCATAGAATCATAGAATAGTTAGGGTTGGAAAGACCTTAAGATCATCTAGTTCCAACCCCCCTACCATGGGCAGGGACACCTCACTCTAAACCATCTCACCCAAGGCCTTGTCCAACCTGGTCTTGAACTCCGCCAGGGATGGAGCATTCACAGCCTCCCTGGGCAACCCATTCCAGTGCCTCACCACCCTGACAGGAAAGAATTTCCTCCTTATATCCAATCTAAACTTCCCCTGTTTAAGTTATAACCCGTTACCCCTTGTCCTATCACTACAGTCCCTAATGAAGAGTCCCTCCCCAGCATCCCTACAGGCCCCCTTCAGGTACTGGAAGGCTGCTATGAGGTCCCCACGCAGCCTTCTCTTCTCCAGGCTGAACAGCCTCAACTTCCTCAGCCTGTCTTCATACAGGAGGTGCTCCAGTCCCCTGATCATCCTCGTGGCCCTCCTCTGGACTTGTTCCAACCGTCCTATGTCCTTCCTATGTTGAAGACACCAGAGCTGCACACAATACTCCAGGTGAGGTCTCACAAGAGCAGAGTAGAGGGGCAGGGTCACCTCCTTTGACCTGCTGGTCATGCTCCTTTTGATGCAGCCTAGGATACGGTTGGCTTTCTTGGGCTGCAAGTGCACACTGACTGCTCATGTTACTGCTTTTAAACAAGCCTGTAGCATAATAAATGTTTTGATACTCCTTGTATCATAGATTTTCAACTTTTCTGTTGTTTCATGCATTCAAACATGCTATCTGAACAGTTCATTTATACTGCAGCGCTTTAGCATACAGGTTTCTAACAAGTAACGTCCAGGCCCAACCCAGGTGCAAAGAACAAGCCAATAAATTTTTCCAGATCTCTGCTTGTAGGACTGTCTCAGAAAAGAACCCTAGAGCCCTGGAGGGGCAAGGAGAAAGTAACCCTAACCCTAGGGTTGGAAAAAGGGAGAGAAGGGGTTGGCAGAGACCCCATAGAGCAGGCAATGATTTGTGGAGGCACCTGGGTAGTGGTTAGATGGCCAAGAGGTGATGCGACAGCAGATGTTGAGGGAAAAGTCAAAAGGTGAGAAGGACGCAGTGGAAGTGAGATGACATCAAAAGATGGAAATCACTAACCTAACACAGATCTGACTTTCAGAAATTATTTCTCAGTGTCTTTAGAGGATTTATGATTTCCAGCTAACTTGAAATATACAAGCTCCTTAACAACAAGCAGAACATACAAGTCCACATCTAACAAGATTACAGTCTCTTGTCCTCAAACACTGCTAAAAGCAAGTCTTAAAGTACAGAATCTGTTGTTTCTATTAAAAGTATTAGGTATGGAAGGCATTATGCTTTCCCCTTAAACGCAGTTAGTTAATTTAGCTTAGCTACTGCTCTCTCAAATTGGTAAAGAAATTAAAATACTTTATATAGGTAGCCTCATTAATAACCTCAATTGTTTCCCTCTCTGCTCTCCATCTTAGCCCACCTAGTACCCCTGAGAAGCCAACTTGTTATCATGGAAGACCTCCCACCTAAGTAGAACTCTATCCACTTTTACTGCAAAAGGTGCAGATACCAAAGCTGTAATGGCAACAGGTACATCTCAGAGATCAGAGGTGGAGAAGTGCATTCAGTCCTTTCAAACCCATTACCTTCTGCCAGCTAACAAAAATGTAGTTTTAGTCTACCCCACAGTGCCTGTGCTTTAATTTACTGAGCTTCTCAAAGATGACAGGGCAACACTCTTGACAAATGTGTCCAATGCAGACATCATACATTCCTTCTCAAAAAGTGTCTAGTAAGTGCTGATACCTATTTCTGAAAATGTGTGGGTCCTTCAAACTATTTGATCTTAGCCTCTGTGAATTTAGAGATGCACAGAAAAGTCTGACTGAATTTTGTACCTCCTCATCTCTGCTCTAACTTCTTATGAAATAAGACTTATAAAACATGAGCCGGCAGTGTGCGCTCGCAGCCCAGAAAGCCAACCGTATCCTAGGCTGCATCAAAAGGAGCGAGACCAGCAGGTCAAAGGAGGTGATCCTGCCCCTCTACTCTGCTCTCGTGAGTCCTCACCTGGAGTATTGTGTGCAGTTCTGGTGTCCTCAACATAGGAAGGACATGGAACTGTTGGAACAAGTCCAGAGGAGGGCCACGAGGATGATCAGGGGACTGGAGCACCTCCCATATGAAGACAGGCTGAGGAAGTTGGGGCTGTTCAGCCTGGAGAAAAGAAGGCTGCGTGGAGACCTCATAGCAGCTTTCCAGTATCTGAAGGGGGGCCTGTAGGGATGCTGGGGAGGGACTCTTCATTAGGGACTGTAGTGATAGGACAAGGGGTAATGGGTTAAAACTTAAACAGGGGAAGTTTAGATTGGATATAAGGAGGAAATTCTTTCCTGTTAGGGTGGTGAGGCACTGGAATGGGTTGCCCAGGGAGGTTGCGAATGCTCCATCCCTGGCGGTGTTCAAGACCAGGTTGGACAAGGCCTTGGGTGAGATGGTTTAGAGTGAGGTGTCCCTGCCCATGGCAGGCGGGTTGGAACTAGATGATCTTGAGGTCCTTTCCAGCCCTAACTGTTCTATGATTCTATGATTCCAAGTGGTTTTTGACTATAAATCCTTTTTTGTTTATGTATTTTCTATCATAAATTTTTATACCTAAAATACACATAAATTATATTACAATTGTACATACTGGACAGAGAGATCATTATTACTGATACTGAAATTCATAGCACATAAATCTGGGTGCACAGGCAATCTCTAGAGCGAGTATCCAGAGATTAGTTCAGGGAAGGAGTGCAAATCTCTGAACACCTTTTGGTGGATTTTCCAGTGCTGCTTGACTCTGGAGGGTGTCCAGAGGGAAGAATAATTGAGAAAATTCAGAAACCAAAAGGACCCACTGGAAATCAAATACTTGAAACTGTGCTGAAACTCTGATATCAAACACGATCTACATCATTTCACAAACCAACAGTAACCCATGACTACCTATACTAGCATCACCTAGGTTTCCATAGCTTTTTCTAAATGTGTAAGTCAGACAACAATGATTGATAGACAGATAAAGACACAGGTAAATAGTCACTATTGTGAGCTATCTAAAATTGAATTGAAGTAAATTTCTTGGAGACTGTTCCTGTGGCTAGTGCATGAGCAGTAGCATGAAGGTTTTTATTTTTGGCCTTTGGTCTCATAATCTTCCAGATTCTAAAGATGTTTCTATTTCTCCAGTTATGTCATTTTTAAATAGGAAGGAACGTGTCCCCACTTATTCCAAATTAATTCTGAAAATACATAGATAATGTCTGGTTACCTTCCTGCCTTTGGTGTGGGTGGGTGGCTAAAAATGATCCCCTGACACTTGCATGTGAAACTCTGTAACCGTTTGGCTTTGATGCTTTTACATAAAACCCACCTCATTTTCTGTGTGGAGCTCACTACAGCTCCAGCCACAGCTCACAGAAAAGACTGGAGAGCAGCCTGTTCATCAGAAGTCAAGTATTAAAAAAATTAACCAGCAAGAAATTAAATCATTAGAACTCATCAGTATTTTTCCCAAAATATTTTATCATGACACTTCACTATCTTGCATCTCAAGACTGCAAAGCACGTTGCACAGGATGGTAAATTACATTATCTTCATTTTACAGATGGGAAACTGAGGCATAGGAAAGCAAATAGACTTTCTCGATGAATTGATAATATTAAACTTATTTTCTGACTCTCAGTCTGGCAGTCTATTCAATAGACTATCCTGTCTTTAATTCCAATCTGAAAAGGGTGAAAGAAATAAATGTGCTGTTCTGTTAGCTTTTGCAAATCCATTTTCCCTTAGCACCAAGACAAAAAAAAAAAATAAAAATGCAAGAGTCAAATGCTTAAAATAGTTTAAAGTATTAAAGCACACAAGAAGACTATTTACTTGCATTTACAGCTGGCAGGAGACTCTGGCATCCTATTTTTATTTTATACTTTTTATAGCTAAGATTTCACTGTAGTACCTGGAAATCATGGTAATTTGCCGACAAGCGGGCAGCTTCGAGTACTCATTTCCAAGCCAGCTGTATTTGAAAACAATGTTTGGCACTGAAAATAAGCAGAGATATAAGAAAAATATTAAAATCGCTATGGGAGTGACAGGAAAAAATGGAGTGAGACAGATTCCTCCAGCCTGATCCTTTATGATTCTTTTCTAGTTATTGAGTATATAAATTTCAATCCCACAGTACAGCTGAGGGGGGAGAAAAATACATGATTATCATATCACTCAAAGCTACACAACTTTAAAATCAGCTCCAATATAAATTCACTCTCTATAAAATGACTTTTAATATTCTTTTCCTTAACATAAGTATTAAATTTTGCATGATTAAAAATTTATTTACTCTCTCTTCTTTAATTTAGATTTTTATTTGCTATTATTGTCATTCCCATCTGATCTCAACAATATCTCTCTGTGCATTATGGCAAGAGTGTACCACTTGCTGTGACACATCACTGGGCTTTGAAATCTAAGCCTTAAAGTAAATTAAAAGTGACCACTCCAACCTGGTGGCTCAGAGAACGTGCATTATACTGCTTTTTCATAGAGGGGGAAAGGGCAGAAGGCAAGGGAGGTAAGAATCCTTCTCTTGGGTTAGGTAATGTGTCAAGGAGCTATATGTATACAGCAAGATCCTGCTATCTAATTTACATTGTGACCCACTGGAATTTTGTCATATTAATTCAACTGTCTTAGATGATTTGCTACTTCTTTGATAAGCTGTGGGTATAATCCTGTTCTTTAATAATTCACCAGGTCTGGATGTGTCCCAAGAAAAGTAAATAAAACAAAGTGAACTTCATCCAAAATTATGTTCATTCAGAATATCACATCTGAATATTCTTCTCTCCAAGATAAAGTAGCTCAGACTGTGACTGTACCAATTAAAAAAAAAAAAACAAACAAAAAAAACAATCCAACAACCTGATATGACTTGTGATAAAATATAGGAGAGTAAGTGTTGGCAGGAACATGGCCACAGCCACCAGTGAGCACAGCACTATCCTTTAAGATCCATGTTTGTTGCTTTGTGAAATGACTTGGGTTTTCTCAGTAACTGTGTTTTTCCAGTTGTTCACCCCTGTAAAAATATATATTTTTTATTTATTTATTTTTATATGTTTACAGAAATGTAAGTACATGGAAAGGTGGGAGGATGAGGGCTTTTTTTTTATCTTACACCTACACTAAACGTTGCAAATTCTTGCAATCCAGAAACAGGAGAAGCCAAGCATTGCAATTTTGGTACGGTACAGACATATATATATATATATTAAGCCACACAGCAACGCCTGCCTTCTCAGCAAGCTGATGCCAAAGCTGAATCTTAGAACAACAAACTGGAAGTGACTCGCCACGCTGCCCCATCCCGTTTTGTCAGGAGATGTTGCATGCCCTCAAATCCACAGCATATTTCTGGCCTTTTGAAGTTAACTGCCCGAGAGGTTACTGAGAGTAGATATGATTGGAACAGTGTGGCAAAATGGAAACGTTTTGCTGACAGTCCATTTTCACAGCAAAGAGCTGATGGAAGCCATCAGCTTTCCTTGGCAAAGCCCATCAATGGAAAAACTGTTTTTTCTTGTGGCCTTTTTCACCTTCCCAGTCTCTCTGCACCTTCAGCTGTTTGGCACCACAGCTCTAGGGCAAAATGGGCCATAAGTCCTCATGACCCAAAGAAAACCATGTGAATAACTGTATTTTATGGTGTGCTATCAGTCCCTAAAAATGAAGAAATAATGGTCTTTGAAATCCACCTGAACTGAAATGCTTAATATGAACTTTTTATGCAACATTTTCAGTGAAATGGTGTCCTGGGTTCAGCAGTAGCAGTCATTTTTTTGTCCTTCTTAGTAGCTGGTGCAGTGCTGTGTTTTTGACTTTCAGCCTGGGAACAGCACTGGTAACACCGATGTTTTTAGTTGCTGCTCAGTAATGTTTACTCTGCCCAAGGACCTTCTGAGTCTCATGCTCTGCCAGGGAGGAAGGGAAGCCGGGAGGAAGCAGAGACAGGACACCTGACCCAAACTAGCCAAAGAGGTATTCCATACCACAGCACATCATGCCCAGTATATAAACTGGGGGCAGTTACCCAGAAGGGTTAGATCACTGCTCAGGTGGGGCTGGGTATTGGTCAGCAAGTGGTGAGGTGTTGTATTCTCTTCCCTTGTTATTTCCCTTATCATTATTATTATTGGTGGCAGCAGTAGTGGTTTGTGTTATACCTTGGTTACTGGACTGTTCCTACCCCAACCTGTGGGAGTTACATTCTTTCAATTCTCCTCCCCATCCCTCCCGGAGCAGGGGGAGGAAGCAGGGGGGAGTGAGCAAACAGCTGCGTGGTTTCTGAGTGACAGGCTGGCCTTCAACTGTGACAAATGGTAACAGAATATAAGAAGTGATTCATTATTTTAATCTAAGATTTATTCTTTCAAAAGGTGTCTATATGAATCACTTTAATTTTTGTGACATTTCTGCCCTTCATGCCACACATACACTTATACTGTCACATTAAAACACCTACTGTAAAGTATGCATATTTCATAAAAACGTAAGAAAAGCCATATTAAGCCATATCCATCTGGTTCAGTATCCCATGTCCACCAGCAGTCTGTCGAGCAGGAGAAATTGTGATACATCCTAGATAGAGTGTTCCAGCTCCCACTTTCCACATGCATGCTGTCTCCACAATTCATAGGTAGTGTGGTCTTTCTTTCCATGAATTGGTCTAATTGATTTTTTAATGTATGTAAGCTTTTGTTGTCTACCATATACTCCAGTAATTTTGATCAACCTTTTTTCAACCATGAAGTTTTGGTGGTAAAACTTCACCTAGATGCCTGTTCAGAGTCCATCAGTCTAACCTGGATGGACCAGCATGGCCTTCTGCTCCCTTTCAAATCTTAGCATGAAAAACTTCAACCACTCAATAGAAAAGTCAAATTTTGAAATACGAAGTCCTCCTCCTCTAAATGGGAATAGCTTTTCCTGCACACCAGGAAAGAGTCCCCATTAAAAAGAGGCAACAATGCCTCTGCTAGAACTGCAGCTCACTCAAGTCCCAATATAGACCATCAAGAAAAGCCCAATTTGAAGTCAATGTCCACATTTTCACCCTAATATAAACAGATTTTGGCTTATCGTCTCTATGTACAAGTAATATCAGATTTGTCATGGAGTCTTTAGAGAAGATATATTTTAAGCCCTCTAAACTGCATGAAAAACCCAAGGATTATTTTTAAGAGCTATGCTCTTTTTCTGTCACTGATCACTGTTAGAGCAAATCATAAAGGCTGAACCATTCTTGCCAGCTTTATTGTTTGCATATATTTTAAATAAAACTTTTATTTTATTTGAGAACACTTTGATGTTAATTTCCATGCATCATTTTTCTTTTATCAGAGTGTTATAAGAAATTATTGTAACACACACTTGCACGACTGGGCAATATAGATTTTGCTTTACTGTATCAGGGACGCTCCTAAACAAGGGGAGCAGTTCTCTTCCAGCCCTTGAAATGTAGTTAAAATATTAACTAAAAATAAATTAGTAATAGTCCAAGTGTTTAACCATCCAAGTGTTTAATAGTCTTAGTGTTTCTATGCATCCAAGGTAACAGAAGATACTTTTCTTTCATGGTAGTTAGTTTTTTAGACTAATAAAATGCACAGGCACTTTTGAGACAAATATGTACAGTTGCAGGAATCACACAGGTAGACAACAATCTTTGTCCAATTTTCAAAAGTACTCATTATTCAGGCTATACTGTATGCTCCTTACATTCAACAAACAATCTATGATATAATCTAAACTCCTTTAAATGGAAGCAGTTTCATTATTGCTTTTGCACAGGAGCCACACTGGACCTGTAGCATTAAACAGAAGGCAATACTCATTCCTAGCATGATCCTGCAATGTGGCAACACGTGCTCACTGGCACTGCCCAGTATCTAATTGTAGAAGGACTTCTCTGCTGCTGGTCTGAAAGTTCTACCACAGCTGAGAGCTCTACAGGTTGATGCTCAGTGGAGCTGCAACTTTTCTTTATGTTTACCTTCCCAACTTAAAGACAATTATCAGCACTGCCCTCACACATAGGTGTGCCAGTAGGTCCCTGGTGTGACCCCCCCATTGCACTACCACCACTTCTCCTTGTGGTCAGTGGCATGGGTACAGTGCCCCACAGCATGGACCACTCTCTCCTGGCATCTTCTCCCAGCCCATGGGGAGACCTTGGCTGCTGAGAAACAGCAAAAAGCAGGAGTCGCCCTGCAGTGCAGCTTTTGGTGGGAGCATCCACCTCCAGTTTTCAGGGGCAAATGAGGCTCTCCTGAGGTACATGTAAATGGAGGCATTTATACTTTACAAGTTAAACAATTGCCATATAATAGCAAAACAAGGTTCAGTTGAGGAATTTAAAACATAAGTACCGTATGATATTAAATATTGCATTCTCTTACCAATACAGGGTATGATGACAGATAGGGGATTAATTTTTAAAGTTCAGTCTACCTATCTACCTATAGCAACTATCTCAACATTTACACCGTGGTCATCACTGTTGTACCTAAAGAGCTATCAGAGAAGCTGCGAACTTGGGAGTTAAAAGAAAAGACCTCTTTTTATCTCAAAGGTCATGTGGATGTTATAAAAATACAGATATGCAATTCTGTAAAATCTCCAGGTACATTTATTAAAACAAAATACATGTGCAGGTTCTTGTTTCCTGTGATACAGGCTTGCTTCAGCCTCACTGCAGGGACACAGCTGAGCAGTGCTTGAGAATACTGGTCCTGTTAGTTTTAAGGAAGCAGTGAAAGCTAAGGATGTGTGAAGTAACATTCAGGACAGACCTTTATTAATTCTGGTAACTGCTCTTTGTGCTGCTGTGCTGGTTCAGCTTAAGATGTGGAAATAACAAAGAACAGCTTATCAGGGAAAGGTGATTCATCCCTTGTCCTTAATGGGATGACAGACAGAGAAAAGTAGGCAGCAGCAGCTCCCCATCTTTCAACAAGTGGCCCTAGGCTCACCTTAACCACATCCATACTCTTATTCCTGTAATAAACTGTTTCACGAGACATGGCCCAGTCTTGCAAAATTTCTGTTTGGAGATGGAGTCAAATTCTCACTTTTTCTAAAAAACTGGGAAAGACGCTCCTATCTTCTCCCTCGTTTCCTGAAGTTGGTCAAATGCAGAAGAGAAAAGCAAAGGAAAGAGGGTTTTTTGAATGCAAATATTACCCTTGTCTTTTACCATCTTTAGCAAACAGGGTTGACACTCAATAACACAATTAGGTAAACGAGAATTTTTACTCAATTTATGGCTGCATAATCAGGCATAGGAAAGAAGAAAGTGACAATTCAAATGAGGAACATATCAAGCAGATTCCGTTCCCTCTGTTAAAAGGCTCACAACTGCCTAACAGAGACATTCTGAAAAACCTTAATTTAATCCCAACTATTAAAAAGTATCTGTATAGAAATTTATGTGAAACCAATACTTTATGAACAGAAATGAGCCAAATTTTCAGAAGTGCTAAGCTTCCGTACTCCCACTGATTTAATCTGGAGCTGTGGATGCTCTTCTTTTCTGAAAAATCAAGACTTAGAAGTTCATGGTATGGGAAAATAAAATGTCCACAAAAAAAAAAAAAAAAAAAAAAAGGGAGAAGCACTTGTGTTATGACATTAAATTCTAGGTCTAATGTTGTGCTGGGAATAGTTATTTACACTGCTGGTAAATTTCATATCAGAAATCCTAGTCCATGGAGAATACTCTCCCCAACACTCCCTCCACAAAAAACAACCCTAAACCACTGTAAACTTAGAATTCCTATGCTTCTTTTATATGTATTAATGTTTCATCAATTGCATTCATAAATGCCTACATATATATGCAAATTTACAAGTTTATGCATAGAAATCTATGGCTATATATCATGTATGAAATGGAACTTTACATGCAGACATAAACCTTATACTATTGAGACATTCATGTTTATCTATGTCTAGTTCCTGCTGGTACCAACAGCAAAATCGCAGACCACTTATTTGGCTAACTGTGGGTTTAGGTTCCCTACTTCTCTCCTCAGACTCTTTCCCAGATCAGGTAGCTGAGTCACAGAACCAATTAATTCTCAGTGATCACGAAAGCAATATAAACTCCTAACAATATCACAAGATAATGAATTCATTTTGCTACAGGTTAAAAATACATGATAGTTTACAGTGACATACCCAACTACTGGGTTACATGACAATACTTCTGGTAGCTGGGCAACTTTTAAAAATCCCTCTAGTTAATTAATTCAAAGTCACAGGGACTTACATTTGTAAGTAACTTAACCACTTCTGAAATGTTTTCTAGCTAAACTTGTCAAAATGCATGCCATTATAAACTTCAGCCTGTTTAAATCCTGAGGTATCTTTCTGATGTTTAAACAGCTGACTGTTTCACTGCTACCTATTTTAATTAAACTGTACACTCTGAAAATAACATTGTGACAAAACATGCTGATTGCTAATGCTTGAGTTACCTCCCGAGACTGGCCATATGTTAGGAAACACTGTTTAGCAATGACTCGATTGCATGCTGTACTTGACAGGGGCATTATGGAAATGTAAAAGCCAAGCATTCACTGCTACTGAAATGGCACCAATTCTGGGCTGTTCAATACATTTAAAAATATGGATTCCATTTTCTAAAGCAGTCTAACTCCATTCCCACTGAAATCAGTGACAATAGGCCAACAATTTATGCTTCTGAAAAAAATCTCTCTTTGATGATCACAAAGGATTCACTTTGTAATGAGAAATTTCCCTTTAATCCCCCATACAACTTGGATCACTAACTCCATGATTGCACAGGTACTCTCACATTCTTACGGGGCTCCAGTATCTAAAAAAGTGCTATCTGAAGCCCTAAAAATCTTCCATTATTAAGTTTCTGAAATCTATCCATTTATTTGGAGGAACATGTTAATAGAATCCTTTGCTTCTGATATTTAGTTACTTCACAATTCTGTATTGTGCAATCATTATAATAACAGCATAAAAAATATGTCTAAAGTTCCAAATAAGCAGTTAGCAGTAGTATAAAATAAATGCAAAGGCCATTTCATCCATTTTCTGAGCTCTGTAAAATAACTGTAGCTGTTTAACATAGGAAAACCCCCAAGTATTGAAAGCACCCTGGTAGTCAGTTACCACTCCCATAGAAATATTTTGGAGGATCTTCATTGTGTTACATTAGATGCCTGTATTTCACAGCAACGTATGCAACAAGAGACCATGCAAGAGGTCTCCTAATGTCATAAGAGAGAGCTTACTGTTATCCTGGGTTCAGCAGTAGCAGTCTCCTTCTCCTTCTTGGCAGCTGGTGCAGCACTGTGTTTTGACTTTTGGCTTGGGAACAGAGCTGATAACAAGGATGTTTTGGTTTGGCCAAGGACTTTGTGAGCCTCATGCTCTGCCAGGGAGGAGGGGAAGCCGGGAGGAAGCACAGGACACCTGATCCAAGCTAGCCAAAGAGGTATTCCATACCACAGCACGTCATGCCCAGGATGTAACTGAGAGTTACCTGGAAGGGCTGGGAGACTGCAGGGTTGGAGGAGGTATTGGTTGGTGCTTGGTCGGGCTGGGGGGAGGGGGGGGGGTGAGTTATCAGTCGGCTGGTGGTGAGGTGTTGTATTCTCTTCCCTTGTTATTTCCTTTATCATTATTATCATTGGTGGTAGCAGTAGTGATTTGTGTTATACCTTAGTTACTAAACTGTTCTTATCTCAACCCATGGGAGTTGCATTCTTTTGATTCTCCTCTCTGTCCCTCCGGGAGTAGGGGAAGGGCAAGAAGGGGGGGAAATGAGTGAATGAGTTGCCTGACTGGGTTTAAACCATGACAATGAAACAACCTTGTTGCTTTAATGAAACTAGATGGCTCGTAACACAGTGTGAACCTACAGATGACGTTTTTAATGTGGGTTGGGATTTTTAAAGGTTACTGTACTTTTGAATCAGCACAGTGTTCTTTGATCTTTAGCTATAACCAGTTTTGCTCCACCTTTTGAAAAAGCCAGCCTCTACTGAGTCTCCTAAATAACCTCACAAGGTATGTTTCGCAAAGTCTAAGCACTGTAGAAGTTTCAAGATTTACTCTTTAAATGGAATTATGTGAGGAATAATTAGGCACACAGAAGAATAATTATTTGCAGAAGCCAGCCAAAAGGCCTACTGCTCACCAGCATTATTGCCTCTATTTTTACTTAGTGTTAACATAACACTGAAAATAAGGACAGGACTGAACAGGGAAAACATTTTGGGGTACAGAGGAAGCAGGAGAGAAGAAAAAAATGAAGGGATTGTATGATATGGATTAAGAAATTAAAAGGAAAAGCCAACAGCTGCTAACATTCAACCCTATTCTATTTCATCAAAGAGAGAACTAGAAGACATTAACTCATGTGTACTTTCTGATTAGTAAGTGTCATGCTAAGGGTAGAAGATGAACAAGTAAAGGATAATTCTATTTGGAAACTTTTGTTTGAACTTCCTTAGCATGTCTTTGACAGCAAAGCCAGTCCTTATAAACTTACTCTACAAGGACTTTAACAAGACATTTTAAGGATAAATGCTTACAAAGTATTAGCACAGAAAAAAAAACAGAAATTTTAATAATGAAAATTTTGACTGAAAATTTAATTCTAAAGCTTACAATCATCTGTCCAACAACAATTCAGTCCTATGCCATAAGGAAACGGAAATAACTTGAAACCAAACTCAGTCATGAGTTCACATGTTATCTATACGCTGAAATGTATACTGTATATGCTGAGATATATAAAAGCTATGTGAAGTTCTGAATACATTTGGAGTATGTACAAATAATAATCAGAAGAAAAGGTTAAATTTAAATAATTCACTGCAGCAAAATGAGGTCTGATTCTCAATAACATCCTTCTGGAAAAGACTTTTGGATGAAGTTCTATGATGATGAGTTTTAGTTTCATCTTGCATGTATAGTTTGATTTAGTTTTTAATAATCACAGCTAGTCTCTTAGAGTTTAACTGCATTTTTGTATTCGTCACCTGAAAAACAAACAAAAAAAAAGTCCTTTTCTCTTTAATCCTTTTGTTCATTGAAGTGTTCTATTTTTCCATTCTGAAAACAAAACAAAACAAAAAAGGGAAGTAATTTTTGTACTTTCTACTCTGCCTCATTTTTTATGAATGCCATTTAAGCTTTCAGTTTCACAGGTGGTCTGGGCAGCCAGATTCCTGAAGAGCAGCTTAAGAGATCACATCCTAAATTATGGTCATTATTAAGGAGTTTAGAGAACTGACCATCATGATTGCAAGTGTCTTCAGCAAGCAGTCTAAGCCTCTTAGAAAATACTTCCAGATCCAAAACTTCGTTGACTAAAGTTTTGACTTTCAGTGTCAGGTTTTTTCCCACTCAGTGTCCAATGCAGATGGCCTTTCACCCTAGATTTTTTTTGATTTATTTCGGTGAAGGTAAGCTCTCCCTCTGAGTCATCTCCTCTCTAAACAAACATAGCCACCCAAGCAGTTCACAAATACACCACTTCTGTTTTCCAGACTCCTCCTCTCCTGCCTGAGTTAGGATCTGAGACAGTTTCCTTCTCATGGGTGTTTCACCACCAACGCAGACTCAACACCTCCCTTTGCAATCAATCACTGCAAACACAAACATGGCGCTGTCGATCTGGTCAGAAACTTTGTTGTCAGCTTTGACTTAGAGCTTTAGACCTTCATGTTTAAACTCCTTCCAAGTCATAAGATCACCTTTTCTATACTTTCATGTCAATTACTTCACGGTTACAGCAACTGCCTTTCCTCTGGCCTTGACCTTACACAACCTTACTCACTCTATATTCATGCAAAACACTGCTGTGAAGTCTATTATCTGAAGTCCCCAGTTTTAGGATGAGCCCATGTAATTTCTCTCACTGTGCTCTCTTTCTACTGCATCAGAAACAAGATATTCATTTTCCCCTACCCTATGATTTCTCTTTCACCATCAGGTCATGATGTCATTCTTTACAAACCACTTGATACATTTCCAGACTGTCAGTGTTATGTTCTCTCTCCCAGCACATCATAGGTTTTAAGAGTTCCCTGCAAACACCCACAAAGCCATGCCAATTACCTTCCTTCTTTTAAACTCTTCCCAAGGCACCTAAAAAATCAAATGCTTCAGCATTAAACTGCCACATACAGAGATGCTTTCCCTTCAGTTTTCCCTTTGTCTTCCCTTTGCCCGCCTCCACGGCTGTTCTGGGTTTTTGCAGTGCTCAGCACAGGGCAGTTCTGTCCTGGGACCATAGCTCCCACAGGCTGCAGGGATGCTGAAAAGAATCATCAACAAGTATAAAATCTATATAAAAGGTAAGGCAAGGAAGCACGCCATATTAAGTCACCTTCCTCACACCACTGCAAGACTTGATATTAAGGCAACAAGGAAAAATGTTAACTTGTGCTGTCATGCAAACGCCAGAAATTGAAGAAAGAATAGTAACCAGTCAGCCTCCATCCTATATACCTCAAATTTGTGCATATGTCTTTTCTTGCTTTCCTCTGTGTTCTGTAAGTAGCTGAGACTTGAAATGATAATTTGTGTTCATCTTTTCGAGCCTTGCAGATATCTCATCACCACAGCGTTACTCCAAGTAATGAAACAGACATTAATTCACTGTGTTACTACCTCCCCCAGACATTCCAGAGGCAGAAAGCAAAACTGCAAAAGTTCTGCAGCATATATAATTTACAAGATGTTCTTAAATTAAAACAAAAAAAAAAAATAAAATCCCCATCTTGATAACACGGGCAGGATCTGATGTCCGAGAAATATATTCAAGTCTGCTTCAAAATGTTGGCATTTTCAAGACAAGACCATTTAAAGGGCATAACCTAATGAATCATTAGCACCAAAGCCCATCTAAATTAAAATTATAATAAGATGCTTTTAGAATCATCGCACCCACTTTTTTTTCCCTCTCTACCCTTTCTATTTCACTTTCAGAGAATATCCAGAATTCCATTTACTTAAATGTGCCCTTAAAAATGGCTCATTCTGATAGATTTGATGGAGTCTCTTTCTCTTCTGTGACAGGAAATAAATTGAACCTAATGTTTTTAAAAAAGAAAATGTGTCAGATCATGTTCCTATTCTCAATGGAAGGGGAAAGACATTTCTCTCATTAGCAGGATCTGTCCTAATTTCAGATTAAGTTTTACATGATATGCATGAAATACATATATTTATATTCTTTCTATAGATGTCTACTTAATACAATGACATTTTTGTTCACACATTAATACTTTCTGTGGGTTTTTATGAGAATTAAATAATCCAAAATAGGATCTCCTCAGCATTATATTCAAGCTCTATGATGTCCAGAAGCATTTAGGAAATGGCCCAGGGAAACAAGGAAACAAACAAACAAACATACCCACCTCTAATAGCTGAAACTCAAAATATTTGAGCTCTGTGAAATATGGCTCATCTCCGCTCTGGCTCAGCCTGCTGGTGAGGGCACAGCAAAAACCACAGTCCCAAATTCTCAGCGAATTGCAGAGAAGACTTGATCACATTACCAAGAGCAAGTTTTGATCTGAATGAGCTGAAGAGGCAACATTTTAGGCACTGAAGCCTTTCCCAAACTTTATGCCCAACCCATTTACAGCAACTGACAAAGGGTACAAGCTACTCCCCAGTGTCACATAATACAATTTATTATGACGGAACTGCAAATGACTATTTTCTGAATAAGCTTACATTGTAAATTCATTATTTCTGGATTCTCATGTTCTCCTCCTACACCAGCACCACGCAAAAAAAAAAAAAAAAGCAGTATCTCTTTAAGCTGCTTCCTAAAACATGAATATTTGAACCCTGAAGGATGGAACCTGAGAGAACCATTCCTGGGAAGTTTACTCGTAAAATCTTAAGAGTTTACCTAAATAAATTTCCTTATGTCATTCACTGCAAATTAGTCCTCTTTAACTGACCTGTGCCTATTTTTTTGTGCACAGACAATCTGTGGGTCTTGTTACATTTGAGTCGCAGATGTCTGCAGAGGTGAAATAAAGCTAATTCTGGAACAGAATAAGCAGAATCAAAAAAGAAGCCCTAAATGCTTGAGGTCACATATCAAATACAAATATAATTTTAAAATACATTAAATTTCTATAATGGTTGAACTGACAAAGCAGCAATCTGGATTCCTCGCCCTGCTACCAGCGCTTAAGGATGCCAACATCTGAGGTACGCGTTCAGCCTGTATTAGAGATAGGGTGAGAAAACTGCGAAGAAAAAAAAAAAGCCCAATTTATGAGCTCTAGTTCCTAAATCATTTAGTTGCTGCCAGAAAGCCCACCCACATACACACAGAAATGAGCACCTATAGTATGGATGCTATGTACACCCACTTTACCAGACTGCTGTTAGTCATTTCCAGCAATATCTCTATTGAATCTCTGTTGCACAAGTCAGCATGTAAGCCCAAGTATTAATTTTTACTCCTTTTTTTAATCTTTAAACACATTAATGACAGCTGAAAGGTGAAAGAAGTACAAGCTAAATACAAATATTAATTAAAGGAAAATATTTTTATATTTGTTTTGATTTAAATGGTTTAAGTGGGATAAGCAGAAGCAAAGAAGCTGACTGTATGGAGAAAGGGGAAGAGACAATAAGAGTTATTTGTGTAGATTTATCGTTGACTTATTAAACCAAACAGAGCGTTGAACTATACTTGGTAGGGAACAGTCTCGTGCTGCCAAAAAGAGACGGATGGACGGCATTATATTCTTCATACATTCTGTTAATTTGTGCATTTTCCTCTTTCAAAAAAGTGTCAGAATCAACTGTGATCACTTTGTGATCATTTTCCACCAAGAAGCCACTAATTCAGTATTTCACAAATCTGAAATTCCTGGGGAATGTGGCATTCCACACTACTTGCTAGATCCATTGCTCAGGTTGTAAGCATCCATCTTTTTGGCTTCCCTGCCAAGGGAAGGGTCTCTTAGAGCTACAAGGCTGCTGTGCCAAGCAGTAGCCCTCAGAATTTGGAAGGGCTGTTCAGAACTATTTCACTCAAAACCACAAACCATTTCATTTTTCCAAAAAGGTAAGAGAATTTTGTAAAACTGACCTGGCAAGTGAGATCATGAGCCTAAGGAGAGCCCAATTAAATTCAACAAATTCTCTCTGAAGTAGCAGCTAAGGGAAAGAAGCACTTAAAAGAAAACTGAATCGTGAAATAAAAGATAATCTGATCACCACATACAATTACAAGGAAGAGTAAATCATTACAAAAAAAAAGGGCTTAAATATATAATCTATTTCATTCATTTTTTTCCCAAGTATAAACAAAAAGTCTTTATCTCAAATTTTTGAGGGCTTATAACTAATTAAAAATATTCATAACAAACAAAATTACTTGCTCAGTCCAAATAAGTCTCTGCCCACATAAATCAAATCAACCTAGAATCACAAAAAATATTCCCAGCTTGCTTTATACTCTTCAACCCTCAGCAAAAGCTCAGCAAAAAATAGATCTGCAGCATATTCTGAAAGTTAAATTTGGGCTATTTTGGACCTCAGGGAGAATAAATTCTGAAATCAAAGAATCTTCATGGAAACCCCCTATCACCATTTCCTTTCCATTAAGAGAAAAGCTCGATCATTTATGCATCTCTGCAGATGATATCTGTGATAATACACAGATACCTAAAAAATAGCCTGCTAAAAGGGCCAGCTGAAATATTTTTCAATGAATCTAACTCAGTTCTGAACAGTAAGCATCTTGCAAAGATCAGAGGTATGTTATAACATCCTACAGACAGCCTAGAATCAGCATTTGAGTCATTTTAAGGTGTAGGTCATCCACTTTTAGCATATATCTAAGTCTCAAAGAGGAAAAGGTCCAGATGCCTACAGTAGATCTTAGACAACTGCCACCTTTTAGCTATGGAAGACCGAAGAACACCTTTTGGCTCAAGACTGGCACCCGATCAGATTTTTTCAGTGTTTCTAGGATCCAAGAAAATCAGCACAATATTCAGACTCATGTCCTGTAAGAAGCACATTTCAAGGATTTCTCAAAGGCATTTTGTGAGGTCCAGACTAAAAGGAGCACAACTTGGACTCCCTGACTCTGGGTGGTTTCTCAACACACCTTCTCTTCCTTTCTCCCAGCCTTACTCTCATCACAGTCGCTCTCATCTGGGCTGAATCTTCACTGTTTTGCTGCCTTCCACACACTTGTCTCAAGCACTCATTAAGATCACATGATACAGGGAGGAAGAGCTGGGTGTCACTGCAGTTTATGCCACTCATGCTGATTCGTGTATGATGCTGAATAAAAGTGGGTGCAAAGCCCAGATTACTGTCTCACAGGTCAATCTACCTCCAGTTCAACAAATTAACATGGCTACACATATTTCATACCTAGGTGTGGCATACATATCTACGTGTGGTAAAGTTGACTAATACAAAACACACCTTTCACAGTCAGAACATAATCTAAGGCTGCCGAGGAAAGTCTAGACAATTGAAAATGTAATGTATCAGCTTTCATAAACTTCTGGAAATAATTCAATTTTGTTAATCACCTACAGTCACAAAACTTGTATCAGACTGCCAAGATGCCAAACACCAAAGTCTAAGGGAGGTGGACATTTCCTAGTGTTTTCAACTCTTTGCTCTCATTTATTTCTCTAATCATAATCCAAAATCCTGCAATAAACAAAATAACTAGCCTCAGTTTCAGAGCACCATTCACATTAAGGAGTATAAAAAAAACACCCTCCTTAATATATATTTGCAGTGCACCAGAGAAGAGTCAAAGCCATAACATCAGACTTCAAACTCTGCCAAGGACACAGGGAGCTCACAGCCACTGTTCAAAATGAGAAATATTTAATTATGCAAAAATTAATTAACATTAGAATTACAGCTTTTTCCTTACATGGGTCTTAATCCATACTTTGTCCACCTTTTACTGTGAAGCCCTTCTTCAAACAAACACGTACAGGCTCTCCTTAAAATTTCATGTTCCAAGCAGATCTTTATACGCAAATGGCATTTTTGTTCCCTAGCAAATGGCATTTAAAATTCCAGAGTAGCTTCACAAACTTCAATCCAGCTGACAGTGAACTCCCAGGTTCCTGAAGGTTTTTCTGATATATTGTGCCATGGGACCCAGAGATATACACCTCTCAGAAGTCTGAATGGAGACAAACCTTCTGAAATTCTGTGGCAGAGGCACGCTCCACAATTTGCGCCCAGAAAAACAGACACTAATTTTAAGCACAAAATATAAACCCTCTGCAAAACACTGAAAAGTGTGGAAAGTAGTGGCTGGGGTGATCAGGGGCTGGAGCTCCCCCCCCCCCCCCTCCCATACAAAGACAGGCTGAGGAAGTTGGGGCTGTTCAGCCTGGAGAAGAGAAGGCTGCGTGGAGACCTCAAAGCAGCCTTCCAGTATCTGAAGGGGGCCTATGAGGATGTTGGGGAGGGACTCTTCATTAGGGACTGTAGTGATAGGACAAGGGGTAATGGGTTAAAACTTAAACAGAGGAAGTTTAGATTAGATATAAGGAAGAAATTCTTTACTGTGAGAGTGGTGAGGCACCGGAACAGGCTGCCCAAAGAAGTTGTGAATGCTTCATCCATAGCTATGTTCAAAGCCAGGCTGGACAGGGCGTTGAGCAACATGGTCTAGTGTGAGGCATCCCTGCCCATGGCAGGGGGGTTGGAACTAGATGATCTTAAGGTCCTTTCCAACTCAAACCATTCTGTGATTCTATGAGTCTATATACATAGTTGGTAAAGGCAGTAGTGATGGCAGTTCAGCAGAAAGACAGCTCTGCATCTTGGGTCCTTATCTAAATGTGCATAGCCCAAATTTCTTTTAAATGTGTGTCTAAAATTAACACATCAATTCACATCTAACTGTCTTAGTTAGCAGCCTCACTCTCAACAAACTTCTGTGAACCCAGCAGATCTCCTAAAGCCAAGACATTTCTTTGAGATCACCAGTTCAGGGCTGGAGACAAATGAAACAGCCGCAGCTCTACACACCAGCTTCTGGGTGTCTATAATTTAAAGGTACCTAATGTGCTCTATTATACAGTCCTGTTTTCAGTTGTTTCTAGTTTCGCCAGACTCTCAGAATCTGCACTGAAATTTTCTACAGCAGAAGTCTGCCTCAGGCTTCCCTTCCTCCCCTTTTGTTTTCAGAGTTTCAGTTAAAACTGCTCAGCTATTTCTGAGAACAAAGAACTAGAAGAAAAACATGTTGTTTTGGCCATTGTTTAAAAAAAAAAAATAAATCCTGGCTTCGAATCTCTTCTGTCTCCTTCTTTTGTGTGGGACATAAAAGGTCACGTAAAAAATATCACCCTCATGCTAGGTATATGGATTATTATATCCCTGTGAAAAGCTGTCCAA
Organism: Pezoporus occidentalis; assembly: GCF_034315485.1. NCBI lineage: Eukaryota > Metazoa > Chordata > Aves > Psittaciformes > Psittacidae > Pezoporus > Pezoporus occidentalis. Next base: position 9,680,987 of record NW_026913748.1, on the reverse strand, counting down.
ATTTGGCAAAGAGCCTCCTAGGGATTCTGGTTCATATGCATCTGTAGAGACTTCAGAGGCAACTTTTGTATTTTCCCAAGGTTCAGTTGCCACTTAAATGCTCTAATCCTTTCCCTGTTCTTCTTCCTCATTTCTGCCTGGGCTGCCCTGTGGCCATGCCCATGGCCCCAAAGCAAACTCTTGGTGTTTCTTACCTATCCTCACCTAGGCACCCCGGAAGCTCTTAGAGCTGGGGCTTCAAAGCTCTGCTGTGCCCCTTAGCTCAATGTTTCAGGGGGAGAAAATAAAATAAAAGGGAGAAAAGAGCTGCAGGACACAAAGTGAAATAACAAATCAGCACCAGGCGACAGCTAGGTAAGCTAAGGCGGAAGATAGTCAAGGAAGAGCAAAAAAGGACTACATAAGAGAAAATGTAAGGAAGATAATGGTACAAACAAAATTTAGGAGTCCCATGTTGTTTTCCACAAGTGGAACCATCAGGAAAGTGGGAATCATACTGCTGGCCGTGTAACTGCCAGAGGCACTAACACTGTTCTGGTCTATGGTCCAGAGACTCGAGGTTGGGTGAAGTGATCTTAAAGACCATGTGATTCTACTTTTTATATATTTTAGGCTTTTTTATTTTACTCTTCTTTTTTTTTTTTTTTTTGTTCTCTATTTTTAAAGTTGAGAAGCTACATTAAAAATATTTGTGATGAAAAGCCAAGTATACTGGTATACGGGAAATACCAGTATTATTGTATTTACATACAACCTAAATTCACTTCCCTTATAAATACAAATCATGATACTGCTTTTAATAATGCAGTCACCTGCCTCATTCACTGCATGAGAGAAATCTACCTTGGGAAAAATCTTGAACCATATGGTGCAAAAGGCTATCATTTATAGGATCCATACCTCAACCTTTACAGGATCCATACCTCAACCAAACAAGAGACACAAAGCAATTAACACAAAGCAATTAACTGAAAAAAAAAAGCAAGGATAGTCTTCTGGTAAAAGTATTCCATTTTTGCAGTTGAAAATAAATAGGAGTCTATCTCTTTTATCCCTTTTTACAGTTACTAACTGTGTACTCTTTGTCTATGAATTCCTAATGCAAGGTACCTGGGGTCAGGTTGGCAAAGGTACCAAATACCCACCTAAAATGAACAGGAGCTGTGCTTTCAGCATATAAAGGACCATGAGATACCAAATGTTTGTAAAGGAATTGTGAAATGTTAGTTATGCAAGGTGGATAGGCCCTGTTGAAAGTTGCAGTGTCAGTGTTTTAGCTTTCTTTTCCTGAGATAAGATGAATCCTTTCTCAAAAAGATTTTGAACTGCTGAATTAATCTTTCTTTGTAAATGACTTGCAGACTTAGTTAAGCACACCATGAGGAGGGGCGAAACAAAACATCGGTTTGTACTAATTCTGGGGTTTGAAGGTGCCATCTTATGTAAGGCCTAAATCTGAAGAAATGGGGTGTTTAGTAACTGAATGAGACCTTGTTCCATGGTTGTACTAATGGTGTACTTGAGAACTATGCTACAGCACATTTCTGGAAGGGCATACAGCAATCTTGTGTAAATCCCATTTGTTCTTAACTTTTACCTTGGGATTTTCTAAATCTAAGTTTTTACTCTGCTATTCTTCATATTTTCTTACCATGAATCTTGTTGACTCTTCATAAAGTATCTGAGACCATGGGAGAAATCATGCATGGTGATGGATAGGATACTTTCCAAGCAGTTGTCATAGAGTCCCCCCTATAATAAGATGAGAATTAAGCATAGTTATTTCTCTACTAGGGTACCAGGTGCCCATAAAAATGGTAATTTTCAGAAATGAATCAATAAATATAGCTAATTATTGGCAAATAGCCTAAAGCTATCCCACTTTTTAAGGCTCTGATCTTCTCATAACTCATATGTTAGGCAGGGTCAGGTTTGAATCATTATGTAACTGTGAATCCCCTGGGAAAAGCATGGGAGCTCCAGGCTGCACTAGTGGCTATTCAGTAGGTGGCATTATATCCCTAAAGATGGTGCCAAGACAGTCCCCCCGCATAATATTTCATAAAGCAACTTGCAACCATAATCCTCATCTTTGGACCCAATCTGTCCTTACAATTCAGTAATCCCATATAGTTTCCTTTCTGCAGAAGGACACAAATGGAGGTGTGAGTTTCAGCTTTCCTACCAGTTTCTGGAGGAACTCTGTGTTCAGCCTCATGCAGAGGGATGCAGACACCTTAGGCACTAAGGAGTTTCTCAAATCCTCTTTCTGTCTGTCACAGGTCTATATTTTGGTACCTATGTTATAGGTGGTGGCTTGTGTGTTCCAACCCTTAAACTCTGAGGCTAGGTGTTAGTAGCTAACTTTTCTCAGCAAAGGAACCCACAAAATTTGCAGATGCCGGTCTTGATCCTGCACAGAAGACAGCCTAAATGTGCTGAACGGGGGGCACTCATTGCCCACTTGATTCAGACCTGAGGGCTCCATTTGCTGTTAGGGCTCAGAAAAACTCAGAGAGAAACAAAAATAAGGCAGAAATTTTTAATGTTTGTTGGGGAAGGAAGTTGCTGTGAAGGTAATATATAGCTAGAGACAAAACAGATGCTTAAGATAGATACATTTAAAAGAAACACAAGTTGGAAATAGTCTTCTGCAATAGTAAGCTAAACCTTGGAAATAAGGGACAAACTAGACCCAGATCCTATAGCTGCTTATGGAGCTTTGTAACTCCACATTATCTGTATACTCCCCTTGACCTCTAGAGCCTAGATTTCATTGAAAGTGGATGGACAGACCTGTAATTTCTTAACTGACCTTTGAAAATAGGATTAATTCCTAAACCTCTGAAGTACTTTGGCAAACTTTATCCTGAGTTGTTTCCGTAGAGACAATAAACCACACTGGATTTTAAGCTTCCTACTATATGCTTTTTTCTCCTTACACACGGAGTCTCCTATTTAGTACTTGACAGGGAGGGTTTGAATGTAAATGATCCACTTCTTATTTATGGATGTCCTTTTGTTTTGTTTTTCAAAGAGTATGTGCAGAGAATGCACAGCATGACAAAGATATGAGAAACTGAAAAAGAGAAACTTGACGCTGGTCTCTAAACTGGCCTGGCTGTGTAGGTGTGGCCCTCATACCATTACACTGATTACTTTGTTGAGACTGAAACTGTAGTTTGTGGAATTTAGCCTAAGAAAGAACAAGCTGCCTCTATTTTGATATCCAGAAAGGGAGGGAAGGGGGGAATGGCAGGAGATTGTATTATGCCTGGAAAAGCCATTTAGAAAACTAGCATCATTTTAATTCTGTTTCCTCTGAAAATCTCACTGGTTGCTACATCAGTCTTTGAACCACGTTCTCACCAATGCTGTTGTTTCTCAGTCTTTAGAGTCAGTTTATTCAGTTGGTTATGAATGACTTTCAGCCGCTCTGTAAGTTGTTATTGTCCAGGCCCCATTGCAATGAGGGGTCACTTGCACT
>NW_026913748.1:9627500-9672500 GCF_034315485.1 Pezoporus occidentalis | reverse complement strand
GGAGAGAGAGACACACACACACACACTCACTCTCACTGCTGTATTTCCAGAGTGGTTGTGGCAGAGGTAGTCTATAAACAGAGGGAAGTCAGGCTCTTCTGAGTGTATGGGTGCGTGCAGGAGAGAAGCAGGTTTCTGTCAAGTTTTGCTTTTCTCTATGTGCAGATCAGATCAGGAGAAGGGGGCTCTATTAGTCTGCTGCCTCTGGTTGTTCTTTTCGGGTTTTTGCTCAGGTTGGTTGTGGCTGAGTTTTGTTACTACTCAGAGGGAGAGGGGGCAAGAGATTCAAGAACTGTTCATTGCACAGTATGCTTGTTCCAGGAATATATATATAATTATAAAAAAAAAAAAGGAGAGGGGGAGAGAGAAGCTTAGTTGAGCGGCTGGTGGTGGGGAGAACCTGTCCTAAACATATGCATTTCTGAGGTTGCTTTGATTTTTATTAGAACTGCTGGAATATATGAGGGAGGGGTGTAGATGGCAGAGCACTTCAATGCTTTTAAATCTTTCTTGGGTCTTGAAAGACTTCTACAATATGAATGTCATTCAAATTTAGGGTATATTATAAGCTGACATCTTTCAAAGCTTTGTGGAAATCTAGTGTGGTGCTTCTAATAGCAGACAACAGATATTCACTTTGAAGTCTGAAAACTGTATTCACAAATTCTTAATCTGGTCTTTCTCCAACTGCAGATGGCTCTTAGAGGAAGATGCTTTGGATTTTTCTTTTTTTTTTTTAACTTTATTTACAGTAGGCTAGGCTCAACATCTTATAAAACACGAAGAAACAATCATCTGGGATCAGGGCTGAATATCAAAGCGTGCTATACCTCTTCTGTGTTTGCATGTCTGTCTGTCTCTTGGTCAAGGGTGCTCAACACCTATAACACACCTGTTTCTATTGTGTGTCCCCTCCAGCCTCCACCACTAAGTAGGGAATCGGGATCTGTCTTCAGCTCTTGGGGCGAGGATGCTAAGGGGGAAACAGCTTGTCTGTCTTCTGCGTTCAGCCTGAAAAGTGTAGGGAAGGTGGTGGCATGTGGCAAGTGGGGCCGGGGACCGTGTTGGAGAGCGGGAAACTTTCATGCCAGAGTTTCCACTCCTCTCTGAGCAGCTCAGATCCAGGACGGAGAGAGGCAGCGTTTTCACCTTCAGGGATTTTTCTCATTACTCATTAATAGAGAGATATGTATCTTGCCATTTTTCTGTCTTAAAAAAAAAAATTGCGTAGGCAACTTATTGTTTTGTTTAAGCAAAGTATTTGGGGGGGCGGGGGGGGGCGCTCCCCTATTTCCCTAGTCTGTTTCGGGAGCTCTCTCTGGGAAGGTGATCCTGAGCCGTTTCAGTAGAGGTCACTTGCGTGTGCGTGTGTCCCTGGTGTTTGTGTCTAGCATATGCATGTGGTTTTGCTGACTGCACTTGCAGGCTTGTAAATTTTCACCATGGGAAATTACCAACAAAGCCCAATCTGTCTCCTGGCTGCTTTGCACTTTCCGAGGGCGGCTGTACTTGAGCGAGCTGCAGAACGAGAGAGAAAGAGAGAGGGAGAGAGAAAGGGGGGAGTTGGGAGGGGGGAGAGGAAGGGTGGGTGGAGGGGGAGAGAGGTAAATAGCCTTAAATCGGAAGGGAGCTGCTTCTCTGTGGTCTTCCACAAGAGCTGCCTGGGCTCTGCTGGCTCAGTAATAACTGAGTGACCTTTTCTTTTGCTGTATTATGTCTGGCTGGTAAGGGATTGCATTTTGCAGCTGATAAAGCCCTGACTTCATTCAACTCGGCTCCTCACACGCTGCTTTAGGTAAGTTGTCTTCAGCCAGGACGGAGACAGCCAGCCTTGGACTGCAAGATACTAAAAGGAGGACACCTGTAGCTCGGATACGGTCAACACAATTACTTGGCGGATCCTTGAGGACCTCATTATTTTAAACTTAAAGAATAGCGATCTCCCTCCCCACCTCTCCCACCCCCTCTTTATTTTTTTTCCCCAAACAATGCTTCTTTTTGACCTTTTCCAAGGAGAAGAGCTACAAAGCAGCCACTGTGCTTATTGAACTGCCTCCCCTGTATCGCTTAATTGAGAAGGTAAGTGAGGCAACTGTGTACATAAGCTTTGGGTCATTTGTGTATGTGTCTGCATCACTCTCCCTCTCTCCCTTTCCCTCTCTCTGAGTCATAAGCCGGGGCTGCAATACACACACACACATCTCTGCACTGCAACTTTCACTCAAGCTGCAGCTCTGCTGAGACTGTTTTGTTTAAATCATGTGAGGCTTCATTATTTTTATGATGAGACATGAAATACATGCAAGCAGAGGATGCTGAGCGAAACCCATCCAACTGTATGTCTCGAGAAATAGCAAAGTTAACAATGAATTGCAGCACCACTACCACTCCCCCCCCCCCCCCCCCGTTATTACTGTTATTATTATTATTGCTTCTTCCAGAGCTTCCCGAAACGTGCTTTTAATTATCAAGGGACTCGGTTAATTTCCCACTCCCCGGCTTTAATCCACAAGCCTCCCCGTACAGCAGTTTAATTTGCAACTGGTTCGGTGCCGGGTTAACCGTTTGGGCAGAGCGGCGGAGGAGCGCGGCTGCCGTCGAGGTGGGGGGAGCCGGCGGGGGTGGGGGGTGGGCAGAGCGGGCTTGGGGGTAGCAAAAAACTGCCGGGGGGAGCCGGGCTGCGAGGGGCATCCGGGCTCGGGCAGCGTCCCTTGGACAGGTGCGGAGATGGGCAGCCGGGCTGGCGTTATGAAACAGTACTTCTGTCTGCGGGCCTTTCTTTTTTTCACACCCCCCCTCCCCCCGTCCGCCCCCCTTTCCTCCCTTCATCCCGAGCACTATATGGTATGCTAACGCCGCATGTGACAGTTTAATCAAACCCATTTGTTAAAACAAAGCTAAGAGACCACTGGGATTACAGGTTTACGGGTAGAGTTAGGGGACCATGTGGCTTTGCCGCTCGCCATCTCCGTGCGCGGCCGGCGGCTCGGGGGATACCCCCACCTTCCCGGTCTCCCCCTCCCCTCCTCCCGCCGTCCGTCCCCCCCCGCCCCTCGCCTCCCCGGGGCTGCGCCGCGCCGCACTCCCGCTCACTTGACCCGAACCGGGGAAGCACTTGCTACTTTTCCGGGATTCAGTGCTTCAATGAGAAGGAGCTCTCCAGGCGCCCGTAAATCAACTCATGCAGAAAAAGGAGAAAAGTTTTGGTAAGGCGGCGGTCTCCCGGTGTAGCGCGCACCGAGCCGGAGCGGCGCGCTGTAAGTGGGAGGGGTGGTGGTGGGGGGAGCACCGAGAGCACTTCTCTTCCCTCGTCGACCCCCAGTGCGTTGCCCTGGCGAGAGCCTGAGTGTGCTCTAAAGAGCCCCAAAATGGGGCTTTGTGGGACCGCTGCTCAAACCCGCTTGTTTTGCGGGGTGCACCGAATGCCGCCGCACGCTTTCCCCGGCGTCTCCCTTTCCTCTCTCCTTTCCCCATCGCCCCGTCCCCGCCGTGCTCGGAAAGGAATTAGCACAAAAGGGTTGAGCGTCCAACTCCGAAAGGGATTCTTTGTTGGAGAGTGTATGTTTCTTATTTATTTTTTTATTTTGCATGTGAGCTGCATCAAAATTGAACTCAGTCTTGCAAATCTCTTGTTGGCCTTTGCCAAGCACTAGCACTTTGCTGCCATGGTAACTGTAATTAAACTGATAAGAGTGGAAAAATGTCAGTATCTCTGAGCCTTGCAGCTGCATTGGAGAAAAGGGAATCAAATTGGTTCCCAGCACCGCTGCTCAAAAAACGTGTGTGTGTGTGTGTGAAGAGAGCTGGAGGGAGAGATGTGGGGGGGGACACGACAGCGGTAGGGACATAGCTAAGCACCCCCTGTCCCTGAGATCTGGGTACATTTATTTGCTGCGTTGTCCCTTAGGGGGCTACAGCCTGCAGGGATGCTCTGGGCCACTGAACAGAAAGAAACAAGCTTTTAGGCCCAATCTAGCTTTCAAAAAGAAATCTTTTCTTTGGTGTCTCTTGGCAATCGACTAGCCATGTTGGCCAAATTCTTTTAAGCTGTATCACTGCGCCCAGCTGTGGGACTGCATTCCCATTTTTAGTTTTTACCTAACCTCTTCTCTTCCACCACCCCTTCCCAGCTCACCTCTCTTATGAAAAAAAAAAAAAAATCCCAAAATAATGAAGAAAAAAAATCAGATTCCTCTGCAGAAGAACGGGCCAGAGGTGAAGTTTAGTTACATAGCATGGAAAATTAACTCAAAAGTCTGGAGAAGAGACTACATCCAGAGTACTAAAATCCTTACTTCTATATTTCTTTAAGAACCCCTGAGTGTTATGGAGTTGCGGTTACTTTGTTGTGTTAACTACAGAAGCTGAGACTGTGCGGATGAATTGCACAGAACAAGAGAGCATAATGGAGGCAATCAACCGTTAGGCTGGTTCACAATGCAATCCAGGCAATTAAAAGCTCACCAGAGTTTAAATGAAATGGTTCTACTTATTTCTGTGCACCACACTGCACAGGCTATTATTTATGTCTCTTTTTTTAATTATGATTTCCCTTAAACTGTCAAATAACACAGAATAGCAGGGTCTCGGAGGCAGTAAGAATTTTCCACAGAACAATTTACATGCCAGTCTAAAACTAGTTACGACTCCTGATGTGCTACATGCGAGTTCTGAAATGTTTCTTTGCTTTTGAAACCTTAACTACTTTTTTCTCTTTAAATCTCTGTGTGTATTATCCTGAATTACTGGACCTCTGAATGTTTTTAGGATGAAGCTACAAAGTGGGAAAGCATCGTAAAAGTATTCTTTTTATCTTCTACTAGATCTCTAACTCTCATGTTGACTCTATATTTTCAGTATGCTGTCTGTTGAAGACCAGTGCACTGATACTTAAGTTGCTCCAAACTGATTCCAGTAGAGGCAATGCATACTACTGTATGTACTATAGGTATGCTGAACATACTACTGTCCTTGTGTGTGTGCCTCTGCAAAGGAGAATGGTCTTTCAAAGTTTTCAAGTGATCCAGCATGTAATAATATCTACCTCTTCCTCCTTTAACATGCCTTTTAAAGACTGTCTGTACCACAAACCAGAAACTGAGTTCTGTGGGTTTTGTGTGTGCTGCACTCAGCATCATCAGGAGCCAATTTTGCTTGTAGATGCCACTAAATCACTAACAAAATACAGTTCATTATGTCAAATATTCATTCCCTTTGATTTTTGAGAAGGGTGATGATTGGAGCGAGATGGGTTTTTGTTTCTCTGCCTTCTTCCAGGAGCCTAATTTAGCTTTTTCCAGAAATCTTCCTCTTTATCCAGAAATCATAGCTACAAATCAGTTGATAGTGTTTCATCACACAATAATAACAATAACCAGGGATGGGAGTCAGTGGCATTGAACTTATCTGTGGAGACTGAGGGAAATTCAAAAACCTGCAAAGCAGATTATTGAGTTCTCCCTTCAAAAATCCTAAGGGTGGTGGATGGTGATGAAGAAGTCTGATTCCTGCACAGCTCTGCAGTTTATGTGTAGTATCTTGGGGACTGGGATGGAGGGAAGGGTAGAGAAAGCCCTTGAAAGCATATTGGGGTGAAATAAAAAGGGCTTGTTTGACAGTGACAGACTAGGCACTGAAATCTCTCTGTTTTAAGAACAGATATGCTCTGTGATGCAGAGCATGGGTAGTACTCTGCATGACTGAAGGGAAAACTGGCCTTGATTTTATTTATTTATTTAACAGTCTGGGTGTAGCACTTGTTGTATGGGATTTTTTTTTTTGGAAGTGCTCTATAAGCTCTGCTTTCCCAAGGGAGAGGAGGGCAGCCAGGCAGCAGTGCTGTGTGCTGCTACCTGGTATTTCAGCAGCGAGGAGTTTGGATGGTTTTGTAGGTGCTGTCAGGCTCTGAAGGGGTCCTTTCTGCATCCTAAGAAATAAATGGGTACCTAAACTGCAGCCTGTGAAAAGCCGGCTGACAGCAAGGTGCCGGTATTCTTATTGCCAAATTGAGAACTAAAAAGACACAAGCACATATCTGAAAAGTGTAACTGCATCGGCGATATAATGGGAGTGTTAAAGGGGAGAGAGATGATCGGTGAGGTGATCTGCATTAAGGTGACTCGTACAATACAGAAGAAAGTAAAAAAATGTTCTGTTTTCAAAATTAAGTTACTTAATCCAGGGCATGTAAAGAAAAGGGCATGTGCAAAGAATTTGGAGATATGTAAAACACTTTTTAGAGCGCTGTTTTGTGCTTTGTTTTTGTTTAGAACCTTTCTACTCTTGAAAAAGAGAGTAACTTTTATTTTATAAAGAAGCAGTAGTTTGGGGATTCAATTTTTTTTTTTTTTTAATCTTCATTAAAATAGAAGCAGCTTCATTGCAAGTAAAGTGTAAAAATATCAGATCTATCAGAGGAAAAAAGCATTCATTTCCTCCAAAAGCTGCTGCAGATTGAATCCCTAATCTGAAGATGCTGCCAGGGGAATGTCAGCACCACCTTCTCTCTCAGCCTCAGGAAAATAGATGCGCGGGGTTGCTAACACGACTTCTGTGGGGTGCCTGCCCCTTTTCACTTGCCTCTACAAGAAGGTTTGGGCTAACCAGCATGAATGACAGTGCTCTGTCTACTTTCCTCATCAGTAGAAAATGTCTCAAAAGTTGTGCAGGGGTATGTGCAAGACTGTGCAATCTGCAGTTTTATTTGTAATACAGTAACCTCCTGTTTGCAGCATATACCTCAGGAATTATCAGCCTTGATTATTGCAATTTGTTCAGATGCTCGCTTGTTTAGCCATATTTCTGCGGCATCTTGTTCCTTTCAGATGGCGTAGGACAGTAGATATGCCTGGATCAGAGGCTGTCAGCCTTCACTCTCTAACCTGCTTCCTTATCAGGCGACAAAATTTTTACATTAAGATTTTTTCTTTAAAGCCTTTAACTGTGTTAGCTCCTACTTTATCCTGGTTTCCCTCAAGCTAAAGATTAAAGTCCTAGAACACCCTTCTTGCTTCTGAACTTTTTTAACTGAGTTCCAAGAAGCTGATAGAAATTGTGGCCAGTGTTAGGCATTTGTCCTTTATGTGACAGAAAAGAGGGGCTGGGGATAAGTTTGTTGTTGGCACTTAGCAGATATTTATACTCTGCCATGGTACTCAACTTTACAGTTTAAGGCTTTTTGACCTAGCAAAGCTGATTAGAGTTCCGACAGGACTTTCTTTTACAGTCTGGTGTAGGTTCTTTTCCAAAAATCTCTCGTATTATTTCACTGCTTTTAGAATTTATTCATAGCAGTGTTATTTTGCTGCTTCATTTATGTACCCTGGATTTAGAGGAGATAGTTGGCAACTGAAAATACTGTAAAGGCTCAGCCTTTGTCTCACGGTGCTTGCTCAAGATGAGAAGTGTGTTTTCTTTCCCAGATCTGCCACACACTGCAGAACCCTATGCAGGTCGGTAGACATCATCCTCCCTCCTGTGAGCGACAAGCGCGTCTTGAGTCTGTACGTGGTGTAGTAGCTATGAGAGTAGCATTGACTGGGGAGTAACAGGAAGGTAGCAGAGCCATTTTTTATACTTATGGGTAGAAAAATACAGATCTTACACTTTTGTTACGAGTTTTCAATGCTGTGCACCAGTACTGCTGTGGCACCTCAAGGTGCCCACTAGGAGAACTGTCGGCATATAACTGAACAGCTAATTTAGCAGGTAAATATATCACTCCAAAATGTTCAATAGAGAGCATATTACTAAGCGGGGAGCAAGGCTTTTGTACTTACATGTCACAATAAGAATTACTATTTCTGATTCAGTGATCAGCTTCTCAGGTGAAATTTGGGAGTTCAGCTTGGTAATCCTGGAAAGTCACTTCACTGGCTCTATGGTTGCTGTGGTCCACATAAATTCCATGTATTCCAGGTACACGTATTCATAGAGATCTCTGGGACGCCTCAGCCAGCATAGCATTTAACCTCTTGTCTCTGTAGTGCTGATATCCATAAAGACACACTGTACTATTGCCTCAAAGATTGCACTAATTTTTGTGTTTTCCTTGTACAGGCTGTTTAAAGAAACAAACAAACAAAAACCCAAAACCAAACCCCAACTTGTTCTAGCTTCCTGAGCCTGCCTGTCTATAAGGGTGTATTATAGCACCAACCAATACCTGTTGATAGAAGCTGGGACTGTAAAGCATTCTTACCAGTAGGTGTTGGAGCATTCTTGATGAGCTCTTGAATTTGCTTTTCTTTGTTGCAAGACTATTTGACCTTTCGCAGTTTCTGGGTAATAACAGGGTGCTGTACCCTGAATTTTGGGGTAGGATTTGCTTGTTGGCAACAGCATTTGTTGCCCAGTCTTGACAAATCTCATTGTAATATCCAAATGCACTCTAATGAGTAGCATTTTTTTTTAAAGTTATGTTTCTGTTTGTCTTTCAGACAGTGAGCTAGCCTAACAGTGTGTCAGTTCTCTCTTCCTCTCTGGTACCTGTCTGATGTCCAGCAAAGCATCCACAGAGCTGTGATTTTGTTTATTCTAAGGAATGACTTTCAGAGATTGGTCTGAGTGTAATGGGATGGCAGTTCGTGGGATTAACCTAGAGAGACCAGTCTGTAAGCACTTTGGGGCAGTGACCTTCTCTCCCCATTTACTGTAAAACTGAGGGCAATTGATTTTTGTATGGATCTCTGGAAGCTGGCTGCAGTGCTCTGTGTACCAACTCTCAACTGTGTTCCACTTTTACCAGTTCCCTCCCTTTAACTGTGGTTCAGACATTTGAATTGGTTTTTAAATGCTCTCTGCTATTACTTCTAAAGGTATATATATGCACTTAATGGACACTACTGTACTCCTTGTCCTGAACTAGCTGTTGGCTAAAACGGAGATTGGAAAGTGGGGCAGGGGTTTTTATATTTTGTTGATACGAAGGGAGCTGGAGGCTTGGGGTGGTGTTTTTGTTTGTTTGTCTCTCGTTTTGTGTTTCCTTTGACAAATTGGCAACTCTCTGACCTTTTAGATCTTTCAGAAGGTCCTTACACTGCAGGTTGTAACTGGAGATGCTGATACTGAAGTCTCTGGAGGTCTGATGGCTTCATTCATGAGTCATAAGAAGAACTGAAATCTTAAAAAACTAGACATTCCCCCCACCAACACCAAAATGTCTGCATCAAACCTCCCATAAAACTGTGGCCCCGAGCCTCTAACAGCTTCAGTTTTCTCTTTTTTAGAATCTGGAGTGCTTTCATATTTTATAAAGATAGTGCAAATAGGTCCAAATATGTAGATTTCGTTATGTTTGCCGCCACAGATATGCTGTTTATTTAAAATTTTGGTTGCTAAATATTGTGTACTTTGGGTGAAAGTGGATGACTTTTCAACTGAACTGTTTTTATTTCTTATTTTAAATTTTTAATCCTATTTCTTTTCAGCAAAGAGACCAGCCAAATAAAGTGTTAAAGAGAAGCTGTGGAACCTAGAGCCGTGGAAGTTTCTGCTCTCAAATTTATCTTAGCATTGTTTTCAGCTTGCTGTGGACTATCTGGGTTGTTGCATCCGATCTACACCACTGCTTTTTTAACAAACTGGCGGGGGGGAGGAAGAAAAGCGTGAGACTTGTACTCGAGAGAATATCTATTTTCACTCTTCTCTTCTCTTGTTGTATTTCAGGTATACAAATGCTCTCAGTCCAGCCAGACACCAAGCCGAAAGGTTGTGCTGGCTGCAACCGTAAGATTAAAGACCGGTATCTTCTAAAGGCCCTGGACAAATATTGGCATGAAGACTGCCTGAAATGTGCCTGCTGTGACTGTCGCCTGGGGGAGGTGGGCTCTACCTTGTACACCAAAGCCAACCTTATCCTTTGTCGCAGAGACTATCTGAGGTAGGCCTTCTTATATTCACTGACAGACTTGGAAAATCTGCTCAGTCCTCACTGTGTAGTTGCTATGGCATAAGCAGTACTTGAGGGCTGCAAGGCTGAGTATATATGGAGGATGAGAAGGCAAATAGTAAGGTACAGAGATAAAACTAAAATCTGAATCAAAAAGAACGAATAACCAGGTCATGAAGGTGGTTGCCAGTTTTCTGGTGCTAATACTGGGGTTCTGTGCTCAGAGGAGGGAGAAAGTAAACCCTGCCTGTGCTTTCCACAGCACCATGCTCCCAGGAGCTGTTGGTCTGCTCCTCCTCCAAGCAGCACAGTGGTAGCCAGGTACAGCAGCCTGAAACTGCTCGCATGGTTTTTGCTAGCTTCAATGCAGGGTTTGGACTCTGTAAGTAAGGGGTGCTTTCATTTGTCTTCACTTAACCCACTTTCATCCTTTTAGTTTGCCAAGGGATTTAATTTGTGGCACTAGAAGCCTTTATGAATGTTGCCATTTAGCGGTTAGAAGCTGGACCAAGATGACCAACTGTCTTCCCACTGCTAAAATAACCATTTAGCTAGTAGGATCAAATCCATTTTGGTCCTGATTTAACTCAGTGACCTGAGTGGAACACTGAATAACCTGTTGCCACTACTGAGACAGCAAATAGTCATCTAATTTTTCTATGTTCTTTGTTGCTTGGGAATCTACATTCGCAAAGGCATTTGAGGTGTAACTTGTAGCAACGTGGTGATGAGCAGTACAAGGCAAGTTTATCTGCAGATTGTATAAATAAATAGGGCTACTTTGCAGCAACTAAGTTTAATCAGGAACTTCAATCTCCCTCAGATCTCAATAGTAAACAGAGAGAAAAAGGTTCTCTGGGGTGATTCAGAGCACCTATTTCCTATAGTAGCACCTTTCATCCGTTCCCTGTAGAGAGGGCCTAGTGAGACTAGCTGCTCCAGGCTAACATGAACTTCTGGGAATATTTCCTCTGCCCCCATAGTGATGCCTTTTCCTTTTAAAGGGACATTGAAGGCAGTAATACATTGGGGAAAAATTAAAATTCTCTTTGGATGTGTTAACTTACAAGATCAGTTTAAGCACAGGTACCAAATAAGAGATTCCCACACACCAGTCAGTTTCCCATATTGTACAGCATGGGTAGGTCAGAACAGGAATCAAAACTAAACCATTAACAGCTATTGCTACTCTGGCTCTCGATGTTACAGCCTGTTTTTTCTAGAGTGGAACAAAAATCTTCACAAATGCATTTGTTCAGCTGAGGCTGCATGGCAGATAAGGTTCTCCAGACGTGGGCATGGACTACTCGGTGGTGAAGTGCTCAGCTACCCATTAAAACTCTGAAATGAATGTAAGGTAGAGTGCTGGGAATTTAGCATAGAGGTCTGCATCTTAAAGCCATTGTGTTAAATCTGCCAAAGAAGTAGGTAACAAAACCTTACTTTTTAAAGATTGGCAGGGAACTGTTTGAATTAAAGGGAATTGTTGTACATGAACCTAACTTTTGTGAATGTAACTTTTGATCTTAAAGTGTGTGTCTGTAGAGAGGGGTGAGAACAGCTTCTGGGGGGAAGGTAACATCCTAATTTTCAAAACCCATTTTAGGGATCTTTCTACAATAAGTGCATGCAGGAGAGAAAAAACTCCGCTATGACTGTTTGATCTGAGTTCCAAATTTACTGGAGACTTTGAACTTGCCAGATCTCCTTAGTGTTAGTGCAGCAGATCCCATGTTTTAAAATCAAACGTTTAAAATCAAAACCAAAAGTTATCTAGTAGTTGAGATATGAGCAACGCATATTTCCCCAGCATGAATGTGTGCACGTGCTTACACACACAGTGTTGCTCTCTGGTCTTTGAAGGTGTAACAAGAGTAAATATTTTGCTAACAGATTGTTAAAATTCATATTAAGTGATTTAGAGAAAGGAGAGTGTACTTTCTGTCTGTCATGAACACACACATTCAAAACAGGCGTTTCAGATGTTTGTTCATACACAGTAACTATTTCTGCTCCAGTGAAACCAGCATACACAAAAAATATCAGTTTTAAATCTCTGATTTTTTTTTTTTTTTTTTTTTGTCTCTGGGTTTATCAAATCTTAATGAAGCTATCTTGTCATGAACCTTTTTTTAGCGATACTTGTGAGTGCATAGATTTAAACTTGGTATTTACACTAAATTTCAAACTGATGCACTTAAGGTAATTGCAGATAGTCATTTGCCTCATTGCGTCTTATCTACTTAGCTATGCAGTGAACCTATAAAAGTGATCTTTTTAATGCTAATGTAGAAAATAGTTAAATGTTCTCTAGCTTTGTAGTCAAATAAGCTTTCATATTTAGCAACCCACTTGAAATGAATTTAAAGAACAAATTACTTTGTACTAATGATCAGATTAGGGTTCAGTTACAGTTTCAAACTATCCTCTTATTTATTTTTCTTTTTCTTTTCAGCCATAAAAGGAATCTTTGCTACATATGAAAATGTTCTAGCTCCCTATTAATTTATGTGGTGCCCTCTAGAGGATACGTGGCTTGAACGATACTATAAAGAGTAAAATTGCTTATTAACTTGTCTTTCTGTGTTCATTATGTCTTTCAATAAGACAACCATTGTACAGATGCTATAAGCAATAACGTACCCAGTTTGGGTGCTTTAGCATTCATGGTTAAATTCACAAACTGTGATTGTGTCTTTGGCTATCTGCAAAGATACTTCCCAGTATCTCTCATTTAGAGATGCCTGCTGAAAAACTAAACTCACTCTGCACGAACTTCTGCATTTGAGCACTGAGGTATCCACTTTATGCTTTTCATAAATACTCTAAATCTTCAGAACTTCAAAACTTGCTTTGCTTTAGCTCTCTGCTTTGGTAAAATTAGTTAATTTTATTGTATTAAAACCTTTTTTTTTCTGGATTGGGGGATGTTGAGGGTATGAAAGAAATCTTTAATGAGGTAAGGAGCTTGGGAGGTGCTTTGGGTGTGAGAGGCTTTACTCTGGAAACTGATTCATATAAGTCACTCCAATGGTTTCAGAGGTGGTGTATGACACCAAAGGTATCAGGGTGGCCATAGCAGGAATGAACTCTGTTTTGTTAACAAGGATGAGAACTGACTTGAGTAAGGAAAGCACTCAGTGTTAGAAATAACACACTCGGTGGAAATGATATGCAGAGTGTAATTCCCCTGCAGGCTTCTGTCGCCTGCTTATACACTCCTGGGTTAGGAAGTGAAGACTTAATTTAAGGAACTTAGGTTTACACCAGTATTTCAAGTCCATTTACAGTAAGTGAAATATGCAAGAATTTTTTTTTTCCGCCCTTTTCCCTCCAGAGCTGTATGGTGACATCTTAATGTATCAGCCTATCCTGCTCTGTCCGCTCTTCTGACTGGCAGCATGTCCATTTACAAGCACAATATTCCCTTTGAAATCTGTCATTACTGCCATTAATGACCAGTCATTATGTTAACAGCCCTTGGGCTGTTAACCTGTCAAACTGGTTGTTAACTGGAATGTTATTACTTATTTAAACTGCAGGTATGAGTTGTGTGAAATGTGCTTTGGTTGTGTGTTCTGGGTTGCTTCTGCTCAAAACAGTAGGGAAACAGTGGAACATTTGCCTTTGGGGTGCCAACGGATTTGCTTTCTGTTCCATCTGCTCATTTGATTTCTGCATATTTCTGAGGTCCTCCTACCCCTGGGCAGCCTCCTGATTTCAGGTGCAACTATGTGCAATCCTGTCTCTTAGCCTTGCGTGCAAATGGGCAGCTGCGGATATTTCCAGATGCACAGTAATGCCTGCCGCACATTTGAGATTCATATCTGGCCCCTGAAAGTGTAAAATGAAAGACCGACAATTACATGTAACTCAGTTGTATTAAATAATGAGCTTCCTCGGATGCAGCAAAAATATGAAAGTACAGCTGTGCTAAGCTAGTAGCAATGTAGGTCAATCACCCTTTTCACTTAGGTTTTTAACTACGCAAACCCTGCTGAGCGACCAATGACTACAAAGTGCTGTTTCATTCCTATTTAATTTTGGCAGCATTTTACTGAAGAGCAGGCATTCATGCAGCTAAATTATCTTCACCGTTTCTGGTTTTAACTCCAGCTCCATGACACTAAATGTTGGAGTGCATATCTCTTAGTAAACACAAAGAATATGGTTTCTGATTTATTTTTTTTTTTCCTCAAACCCATCTCTTAACATAGAAATTGAATTAGAACTTTTATTACTTTTTGCATAATTTTCCTAACCAGGCAAACAGATCATAGGAAAAGGATTAACCAAGCTAATATATTGGGGTGGAATTTTTTGCCCTGAAACACTATCAGAGGTGGAAAGTGTGGTGACACAGAAGTCCACCCCCACCTCCACTGCCCAACCTGGTTATTGATTTTGCTTGTAAATGTACTGCAGACTTTAAGAGTACCACTGAACAGCTGTGAAAATGGGTAGATCACTATTCCTGAAGACAGGGCCAGATCTTTTTGGGTTTTTTTCTTCCCATTTGCTGGTTTGAAGACCTGAGACAGGCCACATATATTGAATGAGACCTTGTAAATAATGAGATGTGACTACAGAAAGTAAAGTGTTCACCCATAAGTATCTTAACGATGCTACCTCTGTAAAATATTTAGTTTGTGAAAGGGTGCAGAATGAAAAGAGTAGAGTTTAGAGAGCTGCTTTTTTCCTGTACAACTGCTCACACTCTAAAAGCAATTATTATTTAAAAATTACTACATAGGAGTACTTAGACTTAAAACATCTTGTAGCCTGGTACCGATGAGCAGATTCTATTTCTCGGGTGGTGAAAAGTGCACTTTAGGTATTGCAAACACAAAGATACAAGCTCTCATCAATGCATTTATTGCATTGACACCTTACAACCCACTACCTGTTATAAGGTTATTTCAAAATGACACATCTGCATACTTCTTGCCCAGCTTGGTTAAATAAGGGTGGATCTTTAAAGATTTAAGCACCCTGAGTTTTCAGGAGTAATGAGGTATTTACAGCAGAGAGGCTAAAGAAAACTCTGCTTTCTTCACTAAAGCTTTGCAAAACTGAACTGTGGTTTGTACATTAATATCCTTGTTGCAGTGCATTGAAGTATTCAAGGGAGTACTAGCTTGTAGGAATAGGTCCTAAGAATATTTTAAAATCTATACAGAAAAGGCAGGTGTAGTGGTCTGCTTGTTCTAATTTTGCTACACGAGATGAAAGTCCATCTAAATTTATATTAATTGTATGATTTAGAATGTCTTAAAAAAAGAGAAAAAGGCAGGAATACTCTACTGTCTCTCTCTCCCATTAATTGCCAAAGGTTTAGAAAGCCTTCAAACACTTTAACAGTTGTTGAAGGTATAAAGGTGTACTACAAGGAGCGTAATGTGTGTATGCACAGTTAATCCACCAACTTGCAAAGAATAATGCTTTTGATTTAGTTACACTCTGGCTAGTTTAGCTTGTTCTTATTTTAGCTCATCTGTGGTAGCTTTTAATAAGAAACATTCAATTAAGCTGTTAAAATTGGTGTTCAAGTCATGTTGAAATGCTGTAAAATGTGTGTACTCAAGTTTGACACTCTTCAGTAGTTCCATGTGTTTCCCTGTATCTGCTGGTATTTTTCTTCAGAGCTGCCAAATTTTTAATAATTGTGTTATTTTTAGTGGCTTAAAATACACAGTTTAATTTCCAAGAATGTGAATGTTCCCTCTTATAAGGCTTCTTGAAAACCAGGAGCTTCTTGTGAGTTGTCAAAATACCTCATTAATCCCCTGGAAATGTTCAAAGACTTTCAGGAGACTTTTCAGATGAAAGTACAGTGCTTCTTAAAGCCTGTCCTGCAGCTTCTTCATTACCTTACTACAGTACGGTGTATTTTGATGGAAAATTATTTTCCGACACAGATATTTGTCAACGCATCGCAGCTCAATAAAGCTTAATATAAGCAGTGATTTGGGGGCAGCCTAGGTAAATCTGCAATGCCAGAAGATGGGGTAAAATTTGGTGAAAGAGCAATTCTGTAGGACTGAGTTAGTATTTTTTGTGTTCTCTTTTAAAAGAAATGCAACTTTCTTGATCTCTTCCTTGCTGAATTTTTCCTCAGAATGGAATTTATGACTAGTGTTTTTTATAAAATAGATTTTAAATAACACCCATATTAAAATTACTTTAAAAATAATATCGTCAACTATATTATGATGTGATTTGACATCCAAGCTTTAATTGGAAACTTTCTGCATTTTTGGCCAGAACTATATGTGAAAAATGCATCTATGGGTAATGTAGTAGAAGAATGTTTAGCTCTTACAGCCTTGCACAGAGGTGTCTGTAGTAAGTTCTGATTTCTGCTGCATATCTGTTCCTTGAAAATAAATAAAAATAATTTAGTTTGTTTGAAACTTTAATTGGTTTTGTGGGGTTTTTACCCAAAACTGAAAAACAAGTCAACCATGTAACTAAAAAAAAAAAAAAAAAATTCTTACTGAATTTGTTGTATTTGCTATAGTCTTCACATGTTCCAGATAATAGATTACATTCCTCCTTGATGTTAATCAAATGGACAGTATTGTTACAGCCCCCCCTGACTATAGGAATTGCTTTCTCTTAACTTCTCACTGAAGTTAAATATATTTCTTGGTGGACTTGGAAACCAAAATACACAGTACACAATACTCAAATGATTTCTAAATTAAATTAGTCTTAATTGTTGCTGTCCTTAAGAATCCGTATTTTGAGTCTACCATACAAAATGCATTGGGTTTTTGATAGCAAAATTCCCAACAGATTCCTTAGTGTTGTAATGGTTGACCTTTTAAATAAATCTAAGTAATAGTTACAAAATTGACTTTTTTTTTCCCCTAGTCAAAATGTTCTTGATTTTTTTTTTTTTTTTTTTTTTTTTTTAATAGTTCTTCTGACAGAAACATCTGAAACAATGAGTCTTCATTGTCAAAAAACTTTACAGGGAAGTAGGTGTAAAACTTGTAATGTAATTTTGGTACTGTTGTTTTACACCTTCCTGAGTTATACTCTGAATCATTAGCCTTTCGACACTTGAGTCTTACAGTGCATGATGGGTACTTTTTAAAATGGCTATGGGTAATCAGTCGATTCATATTTAGAAAGAGAAAAGGCTGTATAAGTCATCTATAGAGTGTGCTGCTTTCTTAGGTGTATGTCTCAATCTATCAAATCACCATCTTCCTGAAAAGGAATGGATGGAAGAGCTAGCTTTACCTCATCAGGTAATGGGCTAGAAACATTCAGAAACCTGGGCCAAACAAAAAAATCACAAAAGTAGTATCAGATCTAGACCACGTATTAGGGAAAATATAAATTGCTCAAACAATAGGATATGTAGTTCACCCAGATTTGATCTTGAGCAGGCCGTGTATCAAAATGGACCAGTATACAGCTACGATACCTTGCAAGCTCTCCATGTTCATGTCCTCTCTGCATGTGGGCTTGGTATGATACATATATATTTACTCGGGAATCATGGTGGAATTCTGCACCCCATGTTGTACAGGTTCTTGCAACATGATGATGGTCCCTTCTTCTCTAAAACCAATTAAGACAGACTTTAAGTGTATGCTAACAGTTGAGTGTCTTGATAGCAATCAGTATGATTAGTTGCAGGTTTAGTTTAAACATGTTCTAAAATATCACGATGGAGTGATTGTATAGCTGGTTCACAGTTCAGTCCCTCTTCCAATTTCACTGGGAGCTACCAAACTGCAGCTACCAGCACCTAGAAAGTATTTAGCACTTATTTTTCAAAGACTACAGTAGGCTCAATTATTAACTGCAAAATATTTTCCTTTGGGATTAGACTGAACCCTATTTTGTTTATTTTATAACAAAACACAACACAAAGGGAACTTTTCACTAGCAGAACATGGCTACTTTTATAAAAGAGAACAACATGTTCAAGAATGAATTTTCTCAGGAAATTCTCCTGCAGGTCTTGAGTGAAGTGACATTCTGCAGTACTGGAATTTAAGCTTTTCATCTTTTCTTTTGCAAAAATGATAATGTCTTATGTTGGCACATAGTGGATGAAAGTGAGAATTGCACAACATGCCAAGATACAATTATTTGGGGGGAAGCAAGAGCAGAGAACATCAGGGATTTTATTGTATCTTTTCTACATTTGGGGGAGGTGAGAGTAAGTGAGTGAGAATAAGTCAAATTATACATTTGGATAAGCTGTAAGTGATGATATATTGGCTTAGAAAGACACTATATAAAGAAATTAGACGCTATACTACACCAGGTTCCAAATGTTCCCTTGCTTTTCTGTTGCCCCTTTCATACCTCACCTTTATTTTGAACCAAGCTTGAACCTTTGGACTTTAGGTACAGGAGTTACCACTTTTCTATCCATATGAAAATGTGAAAAATGCTTGTGAATCAAACATAATTTTGTTCAAGATAAGCATCCAAGTCATAAATATCATGATAAGCAGAGTCTCAGGTTCTGACTTACTGAACAGTATTTATTATATTGTAGACCTGCATTGAACAGTGTTCTTGTTCCAAGGGACAAAATAAATTATATTTTTTAAATTTTATGATTTTTTCTTTCCAGATACCTTAAAGAGAAATATTTATTTGAGGAAAGTTGATGCAAATACAGATTTAATAATTAACTCTCACTTTAAATACGTCTGCTCTAAGAAACAGAATTTATTATTGCTGATCAACTTCAAAAATGCTTCCAGTAACAATCACTGAACTTGGCTTTGCCTTTCAGATAAATTTCTTGGAAGGATTTCTGGATAGTGATAACTTAAGTGAGTTACATGCTATGGGTTAGGGATGGTAATAACACTTGCAATCACTGTGAATTATTGTCTTAGTTCTCATCTTCTGTCACTGTGGTTGCTTCTGTAGAACTCTTTTTCTGAAGCCAGGACTGTTCTGAAGTCAGGACCCTCAGAGCTACTACTCTTTCTCAAAATTGCCATTAAAAAAAAAAAAAAAATTTGTTTGTTTTAAATAGTAGAAAACTTAAAAATTCATCTTCCCATAAAGAAACAAATTGCATTTCTCCACTTTCTAATTTGTATTGAGTTAATTTTACACAGAATTCAGAAGTTTCTGGAATTTGAGACTTGGGTTTACAAAAAAAATCCCCCAAACTTTTCAAAGAAATTTTTATAAGCCTAATGTGTCTGCCTCATACAAAATGTCAAGAAGGGGGAGTGTAGTTTCAATAAGGAGCTGTTCTGCACTAGTTTTTGCTGGCTTCCTTATTTAATCTGTAATCTGATACATTTAAGAACACTTTATACTAAAATAACATTAACTCTAATCCTAGAAATGTTTGCTACGTGCTTGACTTGTGCACTGAATAATCCTATTGATAGCTGTAGGGCCTGTTAATTTAGAGACCTTCGTAAAGCCAAATATTTAAAATCGGAATGGCTTTGGCTGCAAACTTCTTGTGAATTGCTGTGCCCTTGTTTTTCATATGCTATGTACTGTCCAGCAATTATTCCTGCCCACAGCATGACATCTTTCCCTCGCCCCCTGCTCAAACCCACAGCTCTCTGCTCCTGGCCCGGCACCTTGCTGCCATGTCTAGGACGTCAGTCAAAGTTTTGACACCTGTAGCAACCTTGCCCTCTTTCTCTGACAGAAAGGATAGTTATTTGTATGCTAATCCTACATACTACCTCCCCAAATCAAACTGCCAGTGGATGATTTAAGGGTCTAACTCTAGGCTTGTCTCTTACAACCCATGAGCAGCTCATGGGCTCTGCTCTCCACAGTTTTCCTGTGAGACAGCAGCAAGAGGTGGAACAAAACTTTATCAAAAGTATTGATGTTTATGAATCGTGGGTTCTCAGTTCACTTTCTCTTCATGTTCCAAAACTGTGCTAATGAAGATTTCCTGTGTACTTAGCTTCAGGCTTTCAGAAGGATGTTTTAATTTTTGTTAAGACATTAAATTTATACATTTTTATACTCCATACAGTACTTAAACAACAACAAAAAAAAAAGATCCAGCATGACACTGAACACTTATAACATGGAACACTAAAAAAATGAATTAAAATATATTCTCTCTCCTTAGAATTTCATTTATTAAAACAATCTTTAAGCCTACAGGAAATGCTGCAAACACTGCAGCAAGTGTGCTGGTTTTAATGAGCCTGGCTGTACTCTGAAGTTCACCAAGACCGCTTCATCCAGCACCTCCTTACCTAATTCAGTCATAATGCGGGGTGAACTGCACGTAAAAAGAATCAGCAAGCAAAAGAAAGAGAAACAAACGACTACTTCACAAGCGCACATCCAAAGATGGGTGTCTTCTGCGCCCTTCTTCGGCCTTTCATTATGATCCCTGACGCGTCCCTGTCAGGGTCCCAATTACTCTCTGTCTCCAGGTGCAGCATAGCCCGAGCATTTTCTTGTAATAGCCCTAACAACATCTTGCTATTTCTCCCTATTCCTTATGTCTTTCAAGTAGGTTCTCATCTCGTAATTATAGATAAAATGTACATACATATTTTATAAGAGAACATCTGAAATGTGGTAGGGTAGGTGGTAGCGCCCATTACAATTTCAACAATTTGTCCATGGAGTAGTTTGAAGATGAGCACCAGAACAACCTCTTCCTGCTGTGGTAAGCAGATGACTGCTTTCATCCACTTCTTTACCCTCCTTAGACAAATACACCTCCTCTACTAAAAGATCCTTGATGTTTACTCTGAGTAAAAGCTAGTATATATTTGCAAAAAATTACTGCAATATGTTAGATTACCAGTCTTGATAGGAATGTACTGCATCTGGACAAACAACTCTGGAACTAGCTATTCAAAGTAATATTATTAATCACATAGTCTTACCATGTTGGCAGATAAACAGTTTTCCTGTTGTGAAAACGTCATTTTTATCTATTTTATATATGTGTGTGTTATTTTAGAAGACGTATAACCACTCTTTTTTTTTGTCCGATACTTTCATTTTAACTGCCACAAATCCTTTTCTTTGGAAGTCCATCTCTTCCTCCTCGTAAGCTGATCCTTCTGGTTTTAAGGTGTATTTTTTGGAAAAGTTAGTTCTTGCCACCAACTCCTACATGCCTCCTGTTTGGTTTAGTTGTGCAGCACTGTCAATATTATGTAAGTAGTATAGTGTTGTTTTTCTAGAGTATAAAATTGCTGGTATAGGGACAAGTATTCCTTTCCACTCCAGAAAACAGAAGGGGGAAAAAATGAATGGGAAGGAAACAAATTTAGAAAATCACTGCAAGCATGTTTACTTTCCCCGAAAATCTTGCATAAGTGGAAAGATGTGATTTTTGTCAGTGTAAGCCTGGAAACCACTATCCCTGCAAGGCACTCAAGAACCAACTCTCTTGCCTTCCTAAACTTTGAATAACTGTTTTATGTATGCTTTTAAGCACTGCTTCTTTGAATCCTTAAGATCTAGCTGACCTCTTGTGGAACCAAATCTAACCTAGGCCTGGTGTGCTTCTCTGTTGAGAAAAGACACATGGAAAAGCACAGTTCCATAGCCCATGTGCTATAGTAGCTTCCAGCAATGCCTTGCTTTCCAGACTGGGTGGTGACATCCAAAGACAGCATCTTCCTGATAGGAAGAATAGACCACATATTAGCACTGTATTTACTGCCTTCCTCTCGGTTGGTTACAACAGAAAACCCCTCATGATCCAACATACAAGGGTTACCGCTACTTCAGCCTCACTACAGTGTTGCTGGTTGAAGGCACTACTGCTGATGGATGGAATATGACCTGCAAAGTTCTTGTGTCTGCCCCTGCTTCAGTGACATGCATCTGGTGACCACTGTAATCCTTTCTCCCTTCTGCTACATATGAGTGGCAGAAGTAGTTATGGCTCTAGTTTTTATGCGAAGAAGCAAGAGTTAATAGCTACTCCTCTTTCTCTGCTGAAATTTCAGAATATCAAAGATGACAGATACATGATGCTGATGTAGGTGACTGTCCGACCTCATCAATAATATTTGGGGAGGAAAAATTACTAAATTGCAAATTTAAGAAAACTTGTCAAGAGAAGATAACATCAGTTGTGTTTAGATGGGACCCCTGCTTTCTTTTCCTAAAACTAAATGCAGTCACCAAGACAGCTGCATCTGGGTAGATCACTCTTCTGTAGATTTGCAGTCTTGCTGTCACTTTTCCATTCTCCCCCTGCTCAAAGGGAACACCAGCAAACTGGACAGCTCCCTACTTTTTAGTGACTGGGGAAGACTGACAGTTTGTGTATTCCAAACTGAATGCTTTTGCTGCAAGATTAATTCTGGAGATCTGTCATTCTGGATGGGAGTAGTGGTGTGTGAACCCAGGCTTCCCATTGCATACAGAAGTTCTGGTAAGGAAGAAATCCCTACTGAGAGTTACCCAACATTTCTCTGTGTTCTGTATCCCTGTTGCTATTGCCACCACCACCACCTCACCTCTTGCCTGCAAAAAAACCTCAAAATAAACGCAGGGAAAAAGCCCTATTGGATTCTACCAGCTGCTCCATGATTAGGATATGAAGAATATGACAGGCACTTACTAGAAAACAGATGAAAGCAGCCCTTGCAGTCAGGGAATAGCTAAATTATGGCAGCAGACATTTGGTTCTTTGGTCAACACCAAAATGTAAGCAGGGAAAAAAGTTCCAATAAAGGGGCAAGAAAGAATAAAGGCTTGAAGCCAAAGCATGTTGCTGTATTTGTCCCAACATAAATGATGTCTAGCTGCACACATGATATTTATATCAAATGTTTCTTCTCATGGTCCTAACAACATTGAGCGTTCTGTTGTTTCTTCCTTAATGCAATCTCCAAAGGTCAATCAAGTTAAAGAGTCAGGCTGATGAGATTAGATATTACTTTAAAAAACGACCAAAAAATTGTGTTTGGAGAGAGGCCTGCACATGTCTCCAGTATAATTCTGTCTGGTTTGCTCCAGGTTCCTGTATCTTTTCCTGGAAACACTGCGTGAACTGAACCAACCTATTTTACTTTTGAGCATACTTTCTCATTCTCTGGTGATAGCTTAGGTATCTGCATGTTCTTGGGGAAAGATGGGGGAGTCTGCTGGGCACAGAACAAAAGTAAAATGACACATTTAAATGCTTATTTTAATATTCTGGGGAGATTTTACTACCCAAATTGTGTGCAGTGAGTAGGGATTTTTCATTTCATACATCATTCACGACTTGCTGCAGTGATCCCAAAAAACCATACAAGCTGAGTTGCTGCTTGCACTAAAGCACAGAATATTTAGTTTGTGAGTTTTAGCAGTGGATGTCACAGCTTCATTAAGGCTTCACCCAAAATTTGCGGTGGGGAGGTATGATGTCAGGTGTTAAAGGAGTAATGTGTCTGAGGACACTGGAGGATACACTGTAATGATTACGGCAACATCCATCGTATTTTCTTCCTTCCCCTCCTTGTTTGCTATTAGTTTGACGAGTTAGGAAGATGAGCAGGTGTGCAGCTTTGTCTTGTTTAAGTCTTGTGGTAGAACAAGCTGAAGACTTTGTTTTAGATTAGGCTATTGCACTGATACAGTGCTGTGAGCACCACAGAGACCAAGTTCATCTCTGTTTTCACCCTCACATGCATTTATTTAGGATTAGTCAACACCTTTTCCAGCAATTGTGCAGTGTCTGGGGTGATATACTAAAGTTGAGGTGATTTAAATCTAGTTTTATGAGTAGTTTTCATCTGCTTTAGAGCCCTTATAGCAAATGATGAATCTTCTAATTGCTATAGTAAAACCCATTGTGTGTGGGGAAAACATCTACCAATGTCACCTGTGAATGCTGAAGTTAGCCTGCCCTTCTGTGTCTGTCAGTGGAATCAAAGTGAATGGATTCACAAGACTGGACAGATGGGTGAGCATCTTGTTTTACAGAGCTACAAAGCAGTTACTGTCCGTGTGCCCACTGTGGGCTTACTGGCTTTTTCTCTAGTCTCAAGAAATCAAACAACCTAATTACCTGGCCACCCTTAGGGATCAGCGATGTTAAAGACAGAGTTGTTACTGATGCCCCAACATTGCATTCTTTAGAAATGAAGGAATGCAGATAGGTCAGATTAATACCTTTATCTTCCTTAATGACAGAAGAGCTTGCATTCCAGTTTTCACAGAATCAAAGGATCAGCTAGGTTGGAAAAGACCTTTAAGACCATCGCATTCAACCATTACCCCAGGACTGCCAAGACCTCCACTAAACCATGTCACTGAGGTTCTCATGCCTTATCTACACAGTTTTTGAACACCTTCAGGGATGGTGATTCCACCACTTCCCTGGTCAGCCTGTTCCAATACCTGATCATCCTCTCTGTGTATAAATTTTTTCCTAATATAACCAAACCTAAGCCTCCCCTGGTGCAGCTTGAGGCCATTTCCTCTTGTCCTATTGCTTGTTACTTGGAAGAAGAGACCAACCGCCACCTCACTACAACCTCCTTTCAGGTAGTTGTAGAGAGCAATAAGGTCCCCCTGAGCCTTCTCTTCTATAAACACCTCCAGTTCCCTCAGCTGTTCCTGTAAGACTTATTCTGCAGACCCTTCACCAGGTCTGTTGTCCTTTTCTGGACCCTGTTCAGCACCTCAGTGTCTCTCTTGTAGTGAGGAGGCCAGAACTGAACATAGGATTCAAGATGCAGCCTCACCAGTGCCGAGTACAGGGGGATGATCACTGCCCTGGCCCTGCTGGCTGCCCTATTGCTGATACAGGCCAGGATGCCGTTGGCCTTCTTGACTGCCTGGACACAAACTGGCTCATGTTCAGCTCTGTCAGTCAGTACCCTCAGGTCCTCTTCCACTGAATCAGCTGCATAGATCGGCAGAGCTGCCATTTCCTGGGCAAGTCCTGATGAGGACTTGGGGCTCCCTTCATGGCTCTGGCAGTTCAGGATTGAGGCTTCTGAACACTGTGTTTTTCCCACACTCCAGTCCTGAAAGTGTTCTCTCCGGAGATACCTCGGCAAATGAGACTGAGACTCTTCTTGGACAGCATAGCATCCACCTTCTGAAGGTGAGCTACGCAGGAGACAAGCCTTCTGCAGGACGTGGGACAATTGTCCCCCTGTTCAAGGAGGTGCACTTTCAAGGCAAAGAGGAAAGCTAGATACAGTCTCAGTGCCCCTGGTAGGAACACCCTGCACAAATACCTTAGGCTTTCATTATATGTTTCTTGTACAGAGAGCAGAACAGCTAAGTGCTCCCCCTCATGTTGGGAGGAGGTGGGAGAGGTCAGATTGCAAAGCTGATGTGCAGTGGCTGGTGAGACACTGGAACAGGTTGCCCAGAGATGCTGTAGCTGACCCATACCTGGAAGTGTTCAAGGTCAGACTGGACAGGCCTTTGAGCAACCTGGTCTAGTGGAAAGTATCTGTGCCCATGGCAGGGGGGTTGGAACTAGATGATCTTTAAGGTCTCTCCCAGCCCAAACCATTACATGGTTCTGTGACACACAAAGACAAGCTCTGGACCTGGAAGGCTCTGGGCAGTATCTCTGGGCAATGTTGTTTGATGTGACAGCTCACCAGATTCTGCTTTGGCCTTTGCAGTGCTTTTTTTCTGATGGCCTTTTGTGGCCCAGTATTGTTCTGCTTTGTGTCCTTTCTGTTCATTCCCAGCTGAGGTTTTCCACTGAAATGGCTCCTTCCTGTCAGAGTGAGGGAAGCCCTGGTGGGAATCTCCCCAGAGAGGTCCTACTGGAGGCTAGACAGACTATTCAGGAAACAGTTAAAAGGCCAGAAACTGTGATCCCATCCAGTGCCAAAATTTCAGCCTAAGGTCCTTGAAGTTATTTTTGTATGCCTACAGCCCTGAGCTGCTTCAGCTGCCAGAAGAGCTCAGCATAATGTTGACGGGCCTATCCAGAACATCTGCTGTGAACCCTCCTTTGATTCCGCCAAAGCAGAGTTTGTAAGATGGGCCCTTGGAAGGGAGTTTGTGGTTGCGTCCCCCCATTCTCATGGCAATTCCCACTCGGTTGTATGCAGGGCCTGCAGAGCCCATTTATCCTGTTCCAGCCCCTTCATCTGGCACTCGGCACCTACAGGAGGGCAGGAATCTGAAAACAGGCTTTGTTATGACAGAGATCTCCAGATCTTGTAGCAGATGTTGCTGGTGAGAAGCTATTTTGTTCCAGCCAAGCCTTCCTCAGCTCTGCTGAGGAGATGCATGGAGAATCTCATAAGGCTACAGGCTTTGGCAAGGAAACTCAGCATTTACCAATGCCAGCTACTCTCTATATTTCTTTTTGAAGGCTAGGTAGAGCGAATGATCTCTTCTCTGTCTCTGTGAAACAGCTGTAAATTTCTCTTCCGTTAAAACCCCCACCCATTAAATAATCCTGGCAACAGCCAACAGTTATCAGATGCAAAATGAACTATGTGCCTAGGATAAAGAGTTGTGTATCTGCCTCTCCTGATCGATCCACTGGATGTTTTGTATGCCAGCACTCAAATTTAAAATATTCCCAGGAAGTAGAAATCCCTGGTAATTTCCATAATGGCCTTTTCAGAAGTCTTGTCACCTTTTAAAAAGATACTTGCATCCCCTTTTCTCTATCCGTTATTTTCTATAACCTTATCCTCTGTATACAGAGCAGGCTGCAGTCCTTCTGCTTTGGGACCGGAAGATCTAACCAAGATATTTTTAGCCTACTTTAAATCAGTGTTTGTGATAATCCCTTTCCAATAATTCCCAGGAGCTAAAAATCCGCTCCTCATTTTGAGGAAGTTTTGACTTACATTTGGACCTGGGACTGCTTTATTTCTGTCTTGCTGCCCAAGGTGTCTGTTCCCTCGAGGCTGAGAAAATGTCCTGTTCTGTTTTTTATAGTACAGACAACTAAGATCTTGGGAGTGATTTGACTGCCACAGAAGATGTATTTTGTGGAGCAGTGAATTTACCCAAGCTCTCTAAAATATTAAATTCTACTTGTTTTCTTTTCTAACTGTGATGATTCTATCTCAAAGGGGGAGAAAACTTCTATTTCTGTAAAGGAGCAATTAACAAGTCAATACACTTTTTCATCTGACTAATTTTGCATACTTGGATTGGTTCTAGTCTCTTACAATTCTTTGCACATTACCTATTTATAGTGCTTGTAGTTTAGGGTGCTGGGTGAAAGTCACATTTGGGTTCAGCAAAGCCAGAGAGTTTTCTGAAAGTTCTTCACAATCCTGCTGATTTTTGAAATTGGAGGAGAATTGTGTCAGCATTGAGCTGTTTGTAAACCCCCTCCCAACCTACCGATTCACAAGAAGAGATGCTGACCCTGCTGCACATGGCTCACATGAGGTCGTATAAAACCGTATAATGTATGGCAAAGATGTCGCAGAAAGAGGGATCCTCAAGGGTGGTTCTTCACAGCTAAAGGGTACTTTATGTGCATCAGCACCAGAAAACTTGTTTTCCAAGAAACTGTAAGTGTAATAGTCTGATTATTGAACTGCCACCCCTACGTAAATTCACTGTGAATTTTGGTAGTGCTGCCATTGCAGTACTCATACTATAAAATTCCAGGGTTGGGTGCATTTCACACATTTTTCTTCTCCTCTTGCCAGGACCCTCATATTTTAAGTACAAAGCATCTTTATTTTATAGAGTTCTTGTTCCTGCTTGTTTTGGGGAGAGGGAGCTTGTTTTAAAAAAAAAAAAAGGAAAAAAGTTTACAAGATTGTTAGTAAAGCAGCTCAGTGAAAGTCTTGTTATTTTGTTTGTTCTTACTATTAAAATATCCCCTAATCCACCTTGCTGGTTTTCTACCATTCTTCTAATATTCAATCAAGCCCTTGTTTTGTGAGAAATGTGGCAATGCATTGTTGGCACTTTACAAACCTACAGCCCTCGGCAATAGATAATGAGAGGCAGGGTTTTTTCCCTGTGCAGGACACAATGAAATTTTAGACAGATGAATGCTAAGAGAACCCTATGTACCAAAGGCAATGTTTACTGCATGTAATACATATCATTGTTTGTCTCCTGTAGTGAAAAATACTTGTGTCATGCTGTTAAAATGTACTCCTGACAGAACAGAGCTTGCTATTATAGGGTCCATTGCTTAAAAAAATGATATACTGACAGAAATACAATTTAAGAAAATTTAACACCAAGGGTAGTCAACCATGTAGGCTACTATTAAGGGGCCAAAACTCAAGGCCATGGTTTTATTAAAAAAGAGAGATAGTTTATTTGCTAGTAGTAGGTAAAGTTTTAAAAAAAAAGAGAGAGAAAAGAAAAAAACCCAGACTTGCATCCCTTGGCTTCTAGTGTGTAAAAAATTAATAAAAGCAACAGTTCAGTAAGATTTTATTGCAGAAATGTTTAAGTGAAACATTTTAGGAATGCTTCAGATTTTTTAAACAGTTACTTATGCTGTGTAGCACTGTAGCACTACAGTGCATAACAAATTGTTGCTTTTGGATGCAAGGCACGCCCAGAGCTTTTCATAAAATGAATAGTGAGACCTGGTTAATTTGAATCACTTCGCGCATTCCTCCATATTTTTCTTTGGTTTTAGAAGCTTATTGAGATTAACAGTTTACTGATGTGAGCAAATATTGTGCTGTATTTGGTTGGCTAACCTGCTATAGTTAAATTGTCAGATGTTTTAAGTTAATAGTGGTCAAATTGCTAGTCACCAATTTTGATCTAGAATTTATTTGTTCCCTCCCATTTCTTCATTGCAAATTTCTAATTGCAAATTGCTAATTTAAGATGTGCATCAGTCTGTGGGGCATCGACAAGCAAATTTTTTATATCTTCCTCATGGAATTAATAACCAAAATCACAATTTCTGTTCCTTGGTGAAGGAACTTAAACTTCTCAGACACTAAAAGGTAAATGGAAAATACTTGGCATGTGCAAAAGATAACCAGTATTATGCTGGTAACCGATAGATTCAGTAAAGTCTACAAATGTGTATGTCTGAGCCCTTGGAGCTTGAAAGAGAGCTCTGCAGCAGGGTTTGAGTTCTGCAGGGTAATGCTGGAGTATATGAATGGTCTAGTAAAGGCAGCACCAGAGTGGGTGTCCTGGCCGTACAAATGTGATTTTTGGATTGAGTAAACAAAACTAATGCACACAGAGCTTTCAGATTTAACAGGCAACGTGATCTGGGGCCAGCTCCTTATTTGGAGACTTTTGGAAAATCTGGCCATCTCTCTTGAAGATCCTTCAAATAGGAAATACAGATTTTTTCAGGGCTGCTCCTTATTCCAGCAGGATGTCGTGCTATTTCTATGTTCCTCAAACTGAAATCTTCCCCAGGAGTGAGAGGAATTGAAGGTTTTAAATGAAAGAGCAATTGAACATGTATGTTGTCAGTTTTCAAAAGTGAACACTTATCCAGATACTTCTTATTTTAAACGGAAAAACATGAGGAAAATTCTCTGATACCACCTAGGAAAATACTGTACTTTTTATTAACTGTGCCTGATCACCAGGTAAAGGTAATTCACAAATAATAAATACTCATAATAGCGCAGGAAAAAGGTCACTTTTTTACCATCAATGAGAGAGGGTTTTTTTTTATTCTTGTTCCTCATTTATTCCCCTTCCCCCTTGTAACAGCCTCATTTAATCTGCTAAAAGAACATTTTACCATGCTGATGGTAAGACTAATATATTCACCATAATGCAAAAAATAACTGAAGTAATTATCCAGTAACACAGTCATATTCCTGTAGATTGCGAATAATGTAACACTTACTGTTGGTAGGAATTAATTGTTTCTCCCCCTCAACCCCCAGCATGAAAATGTCTTGAGCTCATATGTACCCTTTAGGGCACACATAGAAGTTGCTCTTTGAAGATTTCTGAATTCTGGACTCTGAACCTGTAGATGGTTCTACATATCTAATTGTACTAAGTAGGCAGACGTCACTCATTTTTGGGGTATCAAGGCCTAAATGCTTGTTAAGCCCTCAAGTTAATAAATTATTATTAAAGTTAAATAGTTGTTTTACACGAGGTTTCAATGGGGTTTGAAAGGGGTGGTGCCAAATTTAAGTTGTACTGCACTGTAAAGAAATATTTCTGTTGCAAGTGATTTGTTTGTTACAAATGCAAGTCTCAAATCCTGTTTTCTTTTGGTATTAATACTTTTCCGCTTTTTACATTTCTCACTGATTAGGGTGATACAAATCAACAAAGCTAATTTTGGTTTGTAGTAAGTTTTACTTGCAGGTTCTGAATTCTGCAATGTGTGGGTGTTCCACTCTGCATTATAATTACTCAATATTTCAATATAATTTTTAACTGTAGGTTGGGATTTTCTTTATTCTTTGCCTCATATGCACTGTGCAAACATTGATTTTTTGGGGGTTTTATAAAACCTTTTACTTAAAAAATATATATATTTATTTTGGGATGTATAGTCCCTTTAAGAAGAGCTTCCTTTTATAGTAGTAATCAGTGGAGGTGAAATACTGGTTCAAGTATAATCGCAAAATACTAGTGGTTTTGGATAAAACTTCAAAGAGAAATTACATAGAACTATTGGTTTGAAGATGAATAATGTTCTCCTAAAGTGTAGAAGGGATAGGTTTTGAGCTCAGCTGACAATAATACAGCACGCTTTTGTGAAACAGATTAAACACCTAAATTACATAAAACCCATTGTATTGTTTCATTAGGTTGGCCTTCTTTTTTCCTCCAGTGACCAGTTTCAGAATGAACTTGCTCTGGGCTAAAATAATCTTTAAAACAACAGATGACAGAGGCCACCTCATCTTCCCTGAGTTGGGAAGGCCACTTGTCTGACTTAAAACAGCTGCCCCTTCCCTAAAAGTAGCAGTTAAACTTTTTAGTAGTCTCACAACTAGCCAGCTGTTGAACCACTCTACCATGGGGAAAGGTTGCCAGTGAGCACTGGAAAAAAGCTACTGAGGCGAAAAAAGATGATAAATGGTTTCCCTGTGAAATTGGACATGCTCTTGAAACCAGCAGCTGAGGAGAGCATGTAAACACACATTCCTGACATACTTCAGCATCTTTAATTTCCAGAGACTGAGGAGCTGCTGGGAGGGTGAAAATGCAGAGGTTAGTTAAGAACCACTGTGGAAGATAGCTGTAGAACCCCCCTCTACAACTTACACATGATTAAACTGTTAGTGTGCTGTGCACAGTGCTTACCAGCCCAAATAGAAGAATTCTTTATTTTTAATCACTTTCTTTTGCTTTCCCCATTTTTGCTGATTTCACCTGTGATTGTGCTATGCCTTGATTTCAAATTCTCAGCAATGGTGCCTGCGCCTGTGTGCTGCTGAGACCTGTGTGGGGCCCTCACCGTACCTCCGCAGGAGATGTAGGAAGTGATGGTAGTGTCTGAAGTAGTGCAGGAATTGCAGAAACCTACCCAACTGGTTCTGTCAGAAGATAAAGTAATGCCAGGCAAGTCACTAGAGAAGACCCAGAGTTACAGTAAGAACAGAACTGGTATAATATTATGATCTGTTGTGCAGTCATGAAAAAACCCAATCTGAACCAAAACCCCGAAATTATTTTAGATGCATTCTGATGTTCTGTCTTTCCTATTATTTAAATATATTCCTCTTCTACACACATGTGCAAACGATAAAGAGAGAAAGAGGATTATGACTATTGTTCATTTGGTGCCAGTCCTGCAAATCTTCCTAGTACAAGTGAACCTACTGGGCTCAATAAGAGTATTTGCTTGATTAAAAATTTATACAACTTACTGGAGAAATGCTTATGATGTAGTGATATGATATAGCAATACAGGCTTTTTCTCTCGTAAAACAGAGAGCTCTTACTGTGAATCTATTTGATATACCAGATAGTACTTGTATGGAGGTGATATTGCTGAGGCTGGTGTGTGTTTCCGTCAGTGCTGTAATTTTGGCTCCCTGGGAAACGCTTCCACTGACTCATAGGTGCATGAGACCCATGCGACACTTCTGCATGGTCACTTCTCTAAGGCTTCATGAAAGAAAGGACTCACAGAATTACTTGTGTCTACTTAGTACTGTAGGTGATCACTTAGAGAGTTATTACCACACCTCACTCTCTACTGGAAGAATGCATTCTTCCTCTTCCTAGATCTGTCTAAAAGAATTAATTCAGGGGCAGAGGCTGCACACAGAGAGCCAGAGCCAGCCTAACTTTAAATGCTATACTCTCTCACTGAAAGTTAGTGATGTTTCTGATGCTGTGGTGGGGAAAAAAAGTCACCTAGGAAGAAAACTGTTTTTTTTCCTACTATCATCACTGGGTTTTAGATCACCTTCTAGAAAAACAATGCATGCACTAATCATAAACTTGATCTCTGATTCTCCATCTTTCCTTTTTTTTCCAGTGTTCTTTGTAGATTACGAATTTGACAGAAAACTCAGGATATGTTCCAGTTCCTTCCTGTTCTATGTACCATGAGTTGATTAAATGTGAGAAATCACAAAATTCTAAATTTAATTCTTTTGCCCAACATAAATAATACTTTGTATTTTTTTTTCTTTTTTAATCTAGACAATCTGATACAGTTTTCCACGCATAAGCTTCGTTCTTGGTAGAAAAAAACTACTGTTCTAACAATAGTATATAATATTTAATTTCAGCTAACATCTGTGCCAGGAAGCATTTGAGTTGAGCTTTTTGCAAATATTCAGTGATTATGAAACAGCCATTTACACCATTGAAACAGATTCAGCTGCAAACATGAATTTCTGTCCTGCACCTTCTGAAGTATTCACCGATTCTTGAATTTTAGGTCTGCTTTTAGATGCCATGTAAATAAATGAAAATATTACTTGGTGTCATATGAAATCCTTCTTTGTTGGACAACCATTTGGAATCCAAATAAGCTGAAAAGAAGCATCTGGTCTGGAAATAAGTAGAAAATATCAAAGATTAGAGCAATGATCTACAGGAAGTATCTGTAACCGCAATATGCTGCATATTCTTACTCCACACTATAGTGGTTTTTTTTTTCCCCCTACTTTTTATGATCTATGTGTTGAGATATCTTAGATAATTAAAATACCCTTTAAGTATTTTAAGAGTAGGGCAATTTAACAGGCCTGTGGAAACACTCAAAAATAAAAAATGCCAAGTTAAGCCTAGTTAAGAAGCAGGTTTTTCATTAAGAAAAATCAGTTCCCCTTGGTATCAGACATTTATTACATTTTTGCATAGTTTGTTTTTTTTTTCTAGACAGACCCTTACAGTGTTGTAACACGTGGTCCGGTCCAGGAAATCAATGTGAATACGATTCATCCCTCTGAAGTCTGCAATCTTTTCTTCATAAAAATAAGGAATATTCAACACTGTGAAAACTTGCATGTCTAGGAATATTGCCATACAATACTGGCAAAATACTCCTAATAGGAATATACTACAACAGTGTAACAAAACAGTCTTCCATGAGGGGAAGACCCATATTTGTACAAACATGGATTGTAGAAGTATTACTACTTTCTTTATACTAACGGTTTTTTTGGTCAGCTGAGTCAGAAATAACACTTCTTGCCCTTATAGGTTTGCTAGCAGATAAGTGGGGTATATGCTGCAGAAATTGTGGCTGTTATCTGTATAAGCAATCTCTCCATAATTTCAGGTTAGTTTAATACTTGCAGGTATCTACCTGTGCTCTGCTAGTAGACTGCTAAATCTAGCAGAGTAGACCAGGCTTGTGTGTGCTAGTGTCGTGGCATTCATCTGCACGCCTTGCTGTCTGTCCTGCCATGCAGAGCTGGCCTTGGGTGTACTTCACATCTGGTGCTGTAACTGATTGTTCTGAAACGTCTCCCTGCTCTCTGATTAATACTACTCCAGCTTCAATTAAAATGTATCATGAAGGGCTTTGGCCTTATTATTTTCCCCTTTATGTGAATGTCTGTGAGGAGGGTAATTTTTTTAATCAAAATCAACTCAAGTTACCCTCTTGTGCTAAAATGGACCACATCAAACTGATGAGCTCGGGGCTAGATTTCCGAAGAATTTTGACATGGGAAACCTCCGAGAATTTTGGCTGACTGTCCAAATCCTTAGTAATACCCCAAAAGTCCTAAGGTAAACATATATGGCATTTTTTTATTCAAGAATAGAGGGGTAACAGGTGCTCTGTGGGGGTAAATACTGCTGCAGCTCAGGCCTTCTCTAGTTGGTTGTGTACTGCCTGGGTCTAGGGAAGGGTAGCCAGGTACAACAGTGAATATAAACAGTAGTGTTCATAGTAACCATTCTTACTGCATCCACAAGTAAGCTTTTGGTGGGCACCTTTCTAAGGATTCCTGTCCTCATCCCCTCCATTACAGGTTTTGCAACAAGAAGGTGGCTATAAAGAGAGGGAAAGACTCCTCCATTGCTTCATATACCATTGCATCATACTTAGTAGGGTCTGTAAATTCACCTCTTAAGCTACCAAGGAGCTACTGTGATAGCAGTGTAATTTCCTGTTGTCATGCTATAGGTAGCAGATGGAGGGAGTGAGCTTGGTTGTCAACTCAGTTTCTTCTGAGAGGTTGCATGATCTTCCTTGGTAGCCCTGCCCAAACGCGTGTGTGCAACTCACATTCTAATGCATGATAAACCCACCAGCAGTCTGGCTGTCTTATCCAGACCATGGGGACATTTTGCCCTGACTGAAGTACAATTTACATTTGTGGGAAAACTCTTCCCATCTAAATTCATGGGTGATGGGAAAGATAGAGCAGACCATGTAACACTGGAAGATGCCCTAAATTTGTCATGGTGCCAATGCCTGATATTTTATTAAATGCTCAGTAATGGTGGTAACTAGATGACTGGGAGCATTGGAAACCCCTCACTACAGTTTACAAAAAGTTTAATTTCTGAAATGTAACTAGAGTTACAAGAAAAATGAACTCCGGTGGAAGATAAAACTTGAAACCTGGGTTGAATGGTGAATCAGGTCAGGGTTTACACAGAAATATATCAAGTGAGAGTGAGTAAGGATGTACAGTAAGGAATAGAATTTCCTGGAATAAATGGAAAAGCCTGAGGTAGTAGTGAAAGGTAACAATAAAAGAAATAGCAATAAGAATGGGGGAAAATTAATAGAATGAGGTAGAAACAGTGGAAGACAAAGGGATGAACAGTTGTAAGGAGCAAGAAACAGAAGATCTGTAATCCAAGAGTGGCCTATATTTTGCTGATAAAAGCAAAATGGAAAAGGCTGAGATGGGCAAATCTCATTCTTACTACTTCCTGTTTTTCTAGTTGCTTTATTTTGGAACTCCTAGTTTACAATATTAAAGCAGGGATACAGAAGATGTGACCCTTTGCATAACTCTGCTTCAGTCTAGTTAGCAGCATTGACATGAAGCAGTAGTAGCTCCTTTTCGGTTTGACAACATCTAAACTCATCTCTGCACCAACACAAAGGCCTTCAAAAGGTGCAGGAAATAAGATGGCAACCCTGTGGGAGTATTCTCTTTCTTTAAGGTTATGGGTGCATGGGGAAGCGTGGCAGTGCATGTCAAACATTTTCAGATACCTTTTGGAGCAGGAGCAGCTGGTACTGGGACAGATCTGACAGGTCTCTGCTGCTCCTGAAGCAGAGGATGTTCCCTAAGGAGGGGGAGATGTACTCACAAATTCAGAGTGACCTCAGTTTTGGAGGAAGGGCATGAAAATGCCCATAGATAGGAGTGTCTTTCCTTGCAAGAATGCCTTCTCCCACATTGCTCCTTTGTTGGTTTATATTCGAGCAGCACTTTAGTTTTTAAAAATCATTTTAAAAAAATGCTCTAGCCATGTATATGCAGTGCAACACAGTGCTTTGCTGGGCAGTTTACATTAAATGCTGTGACCAGTTCAAAACCGCATCTTCCTCTTCCCTCAAACACACAGTAACACACGTCCTTAACTTCATCAACTTCTTGTAACCTTGCATTACCCTTAAAGCAAGGCAGCCCTGGAGTATCACAGAAAAAGTCCAGAGCAGGATAAATTTACCTGCTCCCATGCCTAGTTGGAACAGGATCGCTTCATTCACACTTTTCCTTTCTCTTATCGCTCCCCATCACTTAAGCTTGTCTGTGCTTGCAGCAGTGCCTGCAGTGCTGTCTGCTGCTGACCGCCACCGCAACCGGCATGCAAGGGATAAGCTGTAATATCAGCTCATCTTCAGTGGCTCAGAGTTGTAACGGCAGTAGAAACCAAACAAAATTCCCATTTCTCCTCCTCCAGAGTGATGCCTGAGAACGCTGGATCTACCATACTGTTTTAATCTGACATATCTGATAACTGGCAACAGGTATGGGGGAAGCAGTTTTAGAAGGAGGATGGCAAAACAGAGCAAGCCAACTTTTGCCGAGCTCTTCAAGATTTGCTGGCGTTAAGGATGTTACAGATAGAGGAGGATTTATCCTGATATCTGTGGTTATCTGTTGTCATGCCTAAGATGTAATTTGATGGCCCCCATTTAAAAATATGTGATAATCAGTCTGTAATACAATATATATATGTGACCTACAGCTACGTGCCATTTCTCATGTAGTATTTTGACTGATGCTTTTGAGATTTTATTTCCCTACTATTCTCTCTTCATATTTCTATCAAAAAAGTCATAGGCAGATTTTTTTCACAGATGGTTCCTTAAGTTTCAGGGGAAAAAAAGGCGCTTATGCAAAGAAGTGGCAAATGTGGGGTTTGGTGTGTTATGGTTTTATTTTCTTTCTGAAAAACAAAAGCTATCTCAGATTTTCAGAGACATTTCAAAGTAAATAGGGATTCTACATATAATGGCTTGTAGTTTCTCTCCAATGTTGTTTTCATGTTATCATGCTATGCCCTGACTTTATGCAGTCCATTTTTAGATCTAAATAAGTAGTATATGAAGAGAAATAAAGTCTGGACTTGACAGTCCTGTACTATACAGCATGTTTTTGTATCAGTATAACAACGTATGCTGTTTACTAAAAATTTTCTCAAGCTTTTAAAATGTCCCCCTAAGTATTTGACTGAGACAATCTCCACTGAATTTTAGAGGCTGACTACTCCTATCCTGCTATATTTTCTTCCTAGTTTAAATTTTACCTTGGTACAGTTCAGGAGTCCACCTTCTCTACCTAAATTGGCAAGACAACCTTGACCACATTGTGGCTGCATCTCCTGACAGTACGGGAAAATAAAACCTTCCCTCTTTTAAAGCAGATGCAGGCCGAGGACCATGGGGCAGGAATTGTTGAGTTTTAATCCTAGACGGGATTAAATCCCGCACTTTCTCTGCCACCTTGATCAAACTGGTGATGAGAGGGGGATTTTCATGGGTGTAGAAGACAGGCATCCTTTGTGGTTGAAAAGACAGGGAGTTCACTATTTTATGGCTCCTTGTGCTCCAAGTCCCCCTGCCTCAGTGTCTCTCACTCTCTGGCAAAGTCTCCCACAGGATGGCTGGGAGTGCTGCCCAGTTAATGGCTGGAGACTGAGACACCACTAAATCTCCTTCTGTTAAGACTGCTTTCAACATATTTTGCACATAGCCCCCCAAATGCCCTCCTTTTCAGAGCAGCTTTGTGCATGCTCTTTCACCAGGAAACAAAAAATTAATACTTCTAATTCCTCCCTTTGAATCGAGAGGGCCCACCTGTATTTTTGGAGGGGAGAGCAAGGTGGGCTGTGCGACGGGAGCCAACACCATGTGCCTCCGACACCCAGGTGCATTTGCTACTTTTAGGGAAGCTGGGGAGCCGCAATTAGCTAGCATGGGTAGCGCTCTTAAGGGGCGCAGGCTCCACTCCTGTAATACATCCCTTTCTTAATGTGACTTGATGTAAATAGAGTGGGGGCCTATCAGGTGTGAAAAGCCCTGCTGCTCCCGGCTTGGAGTGGCCTCCAGACAGCGATTTGGCGGCGTCAATCTAGTCATGCTTGATTTGGACACTTAATGCGGTAAAGCAGGATCCCTCTCCCCCCGATCAACTTCTCAATTAGCAAGCTGCCTCCTGTAACGGCCTTGTTTCACAATCCCTCCGGGCCGCTTCAGGGGTCGTTAGGGTGAGAAAACTCTAGTGCGAGCTCCGGCTCTGGCGAAGGCTAGGGGAGCCAAGAGATTTCCTAAATACATATAACCCTTTTTCAAGTTGTTTGCTTTCATGGGATTGATTCGTGGCACATTAAGAAGCTTAAGGCTTCTGTATCTTCTTTAAACTGCCCACCTTATCGCCTTTACAGCTGACAGTTTCCTGACAGCCGGAGTGTAAGCAGAGATAACTAGTAGGTTAGTACACATATATATATTATATACGAATATTATATACACGGCTTGGTATTTTCTGCTTAAAAAGGGGACGGGGGGAGCTTTTCATTTGTAGTCTCTGCAGTTTTAGTTAAAGAGCAGCCACTGGGAGCAGTCACTGATTCTAACGGCAGTTCTGGAGGGGTGTACAGGGGGTGCCGATACCCAGCTGCAGTCAGTATAAAATAATAAATAGGCAAATTTATGTCCTCTTCTCCCAAATTTCTTTCCTTTCTTTATTAGGGAGCAAACTATTGTTACATTAAATATTCAAACTACACAAAATCTCAAGGGCTTTCCTTTCCCACAATGTGTTACCAGTATTCATGCATATGAAGAACAGTAACCCATATACAAACGGCACCTTTTTTAATGAGCAATATATGTCAACATGACACCTTCTTATGAAATGCAGCTTTTTAGGTTCTGCCTTTGTGGACATAATAATTGAGATGTTTCTAATATATGCAGTTACATTACCTGCTCATTGTTTGCGATTTTGTTCCTCTCCTAACTTTATACTGTTTATAATGCTTCTAGCATTTGCCTCAATTCATGCTCAGTTTTATTTAATTAGAAATATAATTTTCTGCTACATTAATTATAAATTTGAGTCAGACGTTGGCATAGAATTTCCTCAAGCATTCTTTTGAGAAGAGGAACAAAAATCATAGGGAATGGGGAAGAAGCCATAAAACCAGATGCAGGTGTAAAAATATCAGTATCTTATAATCTAAACAATTTAATAAATACATGAGAAAAAAAATCAATTATTTTTAATTAATGCATCTTCCTGTTTTAGTGCAATATTTATTGGAACAACTGGGTTAATGCCAGAAAGATATCATTGCGACTTGTCTCAGAATCTGACATATTTTGAAAGCATACTTCAAGAACCAGCCCTAAATATGCTGAAATCTGAGTTTTAAAAACTATATTATTTTTAAATCATCATTTTAATGTTTATATTTTCCTTGAAATATTTTTAC
The DNA here is from genome assembly GCF_034315485.1 of Pezoporus occidentalis. Lineage (NCBI taxonomy): Eukaryota > Metazoa > Chordata > Aves > Psittaciformes > Psittacidae > Pezoporus > Pezoporus occidentalis. The sequence goes on along the minus strand of NW_026913748.1, from coordinate 9,633,376 downwards.
CAAAGCTGTAATGTTTTTGTGAATGTGTTCATGATATATAGATATGAGCAATGCATATGCCTGCAGAATGCGATGTATACAGTGTATGTATGTGCTTCTTCAAAGTACCCTGATGCTTTGATTTGTAACTGTTTAAGGTTTTACTTAAAATTCTGAACACTGCACGGAGCATAGCCATTTCAATGGAATACTTCAAATAGCAAGTCCTGAAGGTGACACAACAAAGGAAATACCTTAGATACTGCAGCTTTTATTTATAAAGGAAATGCTCACATAGTCCAATGAAGGAAAACTCTACCTGTTTCCATTTCTATGGAAAGAGCAGTTCTATTAAATCGTCGCTTTGTTGCATGAATTTGCAAGCGCATCATATGATTTGTGCGAGCAGAATGAAATATTTGCATGCCATCTAATGGACTGATGCACATCTTTTTTCCTAATTTCTAAGCATTTTGCTTATTGCAAACATTTTAAGAAAAATCTTCTTACTCACCGCGCATCACTCATCTTAACAGATCTTTTTTGAAGGAGAAATTCCAAATACAGGACAAGACATTATTGTGAATAGTGGGGAAAACATGACCCTTCGTTTTCGCTCCTGTGGATTATTTTGCTATTTTTATTTTGCACACATGCTTACACGCACACGCACACACACACACGCACACATATGTAGTTTAGCTCTGGGAGCAATTTTCCAGAAAGCAGGTTTCTGGTAGTCTAAGCACCATGTATCTGAATGTCATTCTTGGGTAAATGCTTATGACAGTGAGTAGCACTATAATATTTTTCATAGTAGCTATCATTCAGGGCTCTTAAAGGACTTTTGCACACCAAGCTTCTTCTTGTCCTTTTAATTCAAAGTAAAAATGGGAAAATTGAGGTGCAAAGGGGAGATATTTGCACAAGGCCACTTGCACAAGGTAGTGCAGGGAACAGGGATGGAGACCTCTTAATGTAAAAAAAAATAATGTCCATACCTTGTGTCATGGTTTAAAAGCAGGCAGAGGGCTCGTTCACTCACTCCCCCCCTCCTTCTTGCCCTCCCCCTACTCCCGGAGGGACGGAGAGGAGAATCGAAACGAATGCAACTCCCCCAGGTTGAGATAAGAACAGTTTAGTAACTAAGGTATAACACAAATCACTACTGCTACCACCAATGATAATAATGATAAAAGAAACAAAGAGGGAAGAGAATACAACACCTCACTACCAGCCGACTGATAACTCGCCCCCCCCAACGCAACCAAGCACCAACCAATACCTCCTCCAACCCTGCAGACTCCCAGTCCTTCCAGCTCACTCCCAGTTACATCCTGGGCATGACGTGCTGTGGTATGGAATACCTCTTTGGCTAGCTTGGGTCAGGTGTCCTGTCTCTGCTTCCTCTCGGCTTTCCCTCCTCCCTGGCAGAACATGAGGCTCACAAAGTCCTTGGCCAAACCAAAACATCATTCTGTTCCCAAGTCAAAAGTCAAAACACAGCGCTGCACCAGCTACCAAGAAGGAGAAAAATGACTGCTACTGCTGAACCCAGGCCACCTTGGTATTCCTAGTAGCCCTTTTGATAACCACTGGGCACAGCACACCTCCTCAGCTTCGCAGAAGCTGGCTGACACAATGGACCAAGGCTCTGCAGAGGAACAGTGGCACCTGCTCGGGAAACCATTGCTAATTTGGGGCTCACAATGCCACTTATCATCTTCTGTCTGTTATACGTATGCTCTTTAACAGCTTGCACCATAGTTCTCATTCTCTGCCAAAATCTCCAAGGTGATTCCCATGAGCGGTGAGATTTCTGGGCTGGTGATCACCACCCTGGAAATACATATCTCCTGGATACATATCTCCCAGCAAAACAAGACATGGAAGCACGATGAGAACCTTGTGGCTGTAATTCCTACCTAAGCACGTCTTTGCCTACAGCATCATGGCATGAAAGAGCCTGCTAATGATTCTTAAATGTTCGTTACTGTAGATCTTCTCCCAGAATATACTTCTCACCTTGAATGACCCATGTGTTGAATTTTAACTAAGGGAACCCATGATAGTAAGTCTGTCATGATGCTGGCTTTCTTTTTTCCTCTCCAACTCTTAAAAGCTTTTTATTATAGGACTGCTTAAGGCAATCTTCAATTAGCATGTGCTGTATTGTGGCTAGAACAGCTGTTTACCATTTAATAAAGCACAGCATAATTTATTTTCAGAGTCTAGCAACCATCTTTGCTATTACACCAGGGGAGAAACACAGTAACTGCATTGTTCACAGCACTGATGAAAGAACTATAGACTTTATTATATGACCTCATAGAACTATTAACTTACCCCCCACTTCTATTTCAATATGTATTTACCTGACAGTCTGTGCATTGATTTCTTACCCAGAGGTTCTACATTCTCAGTCACCTCTGGGGCAAAATGAAAAATGCCTATGTTTTATGTCCCTCACATTAGGCAGCTAATTATATATTTGTACCTTAATTTCCTTCCCTTCCCCCATCTCCAGGGGCAAACTCCGTATGCACTACTTAGACTTTTTCTCCTTAGTCACTGGAGAAACAATAGAGTTGTTGGGAAATGGTAGGAGCTTGGTCACCACTAATCAGGCGGCTTTCTGTTCGTTTGGTTCCTCTTCTTCCTAGGATCCCTCCTTCCCTGTTCTTTGTGGGGAGAATGAATCTGAAATGTGCCTTAGAAGCATCTCTCTTGGGTTCTACAGGAACGTGAAGCTATATGCAGTTGTAAGGAAAGTGACAAACTCCCCATATCCATGCAGATGACACTGGTTCCCTCCTAGGAGGGACTGCAGGTCATCTGCCAGCTGATGGTGCAGTTGCATGGCGTTATCACAAGGACAGATGGCCGCTGCGTGGAGCAATATCCATGTGGCAGGCAAGCATGACTCTTCTGTAGGCACCATAGTGAAGGTCATCCCTGAGGGTCAGTCACTTTCAGCCTGTTCCCAGCAATTTTTTCAAGTTATCACTGAACTATTTTTGAGGTCATTCCTTTAGGTAGCAGAAAGGAGGGCAGGTGGCAAACAGCTCAGCAGTGTGTTTTCACGACCAAAAGGTACAGATACAGGCTTGAGTGATTCCCATATCGTGCAAAACATGGCATAAAGCCCTAAATTAGCTTCCACATTTGGAGAGATTGTAGGTGCATCTAAGTGGCAATGGAAGTGGCTAGGTAGCCAGAACATGAACCTAATTATCACCAGTGGAGTGCTGCACAGACAGTCACAGCACTTTGCCAACCCTGAACTGTATCACTATGCTGTGTCAGTTAGACCTTTCCCCAGTCTGGGAACCAGCTTAGGATATTGCATTCTTATTCCTGTTTGAGTTGGGGCATTAAATTTGGTTTTAAGTTGCTTGAGTTTCACAATGAGAATACATCAGCTAATATCAGCAAATTTTTAGATTCAGCCTGTGCATGTAGATGGATTTATATGCATGATTTAGAGTAAAGCATGTGTAGAAAGATGAAGTTTATATGGTTGCTTTGTAGAAATGGATGTAATATTGATGTTGACTTTACTGTAGAAGTTTAAGGATGTCACGATGCATGAGTGGTGGTGCAAAGCAGAGCCCTGAGTGCACTGGGAGGTCATTTTTAACTTGAATTTATTTCCACAATATCCGGCATAGATCATTGTGCAATGTGCACAATCATCCTTGCTTTTCATCTAAGTCAATCAGAGTGGTTAAAGAAAATGTAAAATGAAACAAAATTGTAACTTTATTAAAAGCAGATAGTAAATTAGGCCAGAATACTCCTTAAAATGACATTTTAGCTTTAAACTGAAAGTTTGATGATCTGACTGCATGACTGAAGGGACAGGGTAGCAGACTGTGACATAAACGATGTAGCTATATTTGCTCCTAAGATGAAGAAGGGTCTTTTAAAGTTGTGTGATTTAGGCTTCAGAGTTAACACTCCATTGACCAAACAACAAAATTCCCACCTCCCAGAGCTTTCTCAAACCATAGATTTAGAAAAGTGGTATTACATCAATAATGTCGGATCATGCTTCAAATTTTTTGAGCCAAAATTGAGGCTGGTAATACTTACTTGAAATGAAAGCTTAGATTGTTTCACGGAACACAAATAACCCAATTAGGGAAGGATATAGAAGTAAATCTATATTTTGTTTTGAAAGTCTGGTTTGGAGGTGTTTGAAAATGGAATTCATCCATGTTAACTTTACATAAAGAATTCTTTCATGCAGTCTGCAGAGAAAAAAAAGGCTCGGCTTCATGAACTTCAGCAGGCATGGGACAGAGTTTGGCAAATAGTTTGCTGCACACAGATGGAACAAACTGGAAGTCTGCTCTGAGAGGAACAGCTCAGCTACATGAAATTATGGTCTACAGTGATGAGGGCAGTACATAAACTCTGGGTGGAAAAAGACCAAAAAAACCTCTGCATTAACAACTGGACTTCAGCTTACATACAACTATTTTCTTCTGTGATAGCTGTATACAATAGAACAGTGTAAGCAATAGCTTCACCTGAGAGAGGTTTGCATCTCCGGTCTTTGTTGTGTGGATCCTGCTGCAGATACAAGTCCTAAACGTCATGCACAGCCCTGCCAGAGCCAGATGGGATTACTCACATACCCAGGTTAGCTAAATATGAAAGGAAAACGCACTGAGACAAGTAGTGTGGGACTGCGCTGTGAGGCTGCAGCCAAGCTCTATCGTCACATTTCCATTTGCCTGCGATCCAGCTACCAACTTACAGTTTTAGTAGAAAAGACCCAAGAGATGTAGCACAACTTGCCGCCAGCAAAGGGAGACAAGTTACCAGGTTGTCCTTGCAAAAAGTGTTAGGAATATCAGCATACTTCCAATGTCAAGCTAATTCTTCAGTGTCTGGGTTTGTTTTTAAAATAGAATGAAGGGTACTGAGGTGAAAAGGTTTCTCTGCACTAGTTTGGCGAAACTAACCCTCTTTTCACAGCATTACCAAACAAGGCAAACTCTGAATCAGCCTTTCACTTCAGTAGACGTTTGAGCACACTTCAGCAATTTTGTTTGAATGCCTTCCTTAACACACTTAAACTAACAGAACAGTTTTGTTTGTCTTATCTTCATTATTTTTGCAGTATCTAATATTTGGGACAAAGCTTTAAGCTAATTTGGATGGGCATCTAAACCATGTTACCTAACTGCTCCCGTGCTATGACACTTGTGATTTTGCATTTTCTAAAATATTTCAGTGCCCAAAGAGCTGAGATTTTCTGGAAATCTGGCCACCTCACCTGCAGCTGGGAAGTCCTGGAAATCTAGCTAAAGGCTCTATGTTTTGATCTGTTGAGCATCCTGATCTGCAACTTCATAGCATTCCCCTGTTTTGACATCCCAGTTTCATCAAGAAAAGATTTTAAGAGAGGGACTTGGGGATGGACACATAACAGCAATGAGGATAGAATCCAGAACTCGTTCAAAGTGTCCATTTTCTCCTGTGTTTGGTTTTCCCCCCACCTTTTTTCCTTTCTTTCTAAGGAGTCTCTGTTTTACTGGCCTTTTCTGATTACTGAGCCAGTTAATTCAAGCAGAGTCATCAAAAGTCCTGTACTAGATAGTAGTGAGTGTAGTCAGGGGGTCTGTGGATGAGGAGGGTAAACAGGAACTCTCTACTCTCATTTCTCCTGCTCTTGCAAGTCTTAACTTCAGTAGGCAAAGTGGGGCAGCTTCCCCTCTTCCCTTCACTAGAAGCATGTTTCATTTTCAATGAGTGTTTAGAAAGCAGTTCCAGGGACTGGAGGATGGGTGGGAGTGAAACAAGTTTTCCAGGCATTCATAAAAATGCATGTGGGACAGATACCTGCTTCCTTTTCTCTACAATTTGACAGGGAGAATTTTCAAAAA